>NC_026496.1:0-229106 GCF_000328475.2 Mycosarcoma maydis
CTATGGAATGAATTGGTTGCCTTTGTACTCCAGGGAAATCTTGCGAGGGCACGTTACTGCCTGCGACATGAAAGCCAGTGCTACGTTGTCGAATTGCATCAAAGGATGGAATTGGCATTGAGCTTCAGTGTCGCTTCGAGACCAAATTGAAGTCAACAAGGCCTCGGACGGAGAAAGAGTCGAAAGTTCGCGAACGCGCGAGCCCGGCGAGAGGTCTGCCAATGCATCGAGGGCAACCACGATCTTATCGGCGAAACAGTCCAACTCTGAATCTGTCTTTGTGCCGTCCAGCAAATATGCGCATTCGATGAATAGGCTCCCGTCCTGGACGAAGGCTTCAACTGTCAAACGATTGTCCAACAACATTGGCTGATCTTGAGGCTGCTCTTCAAGCTGGCATCTCTGCTAGCTTGGCGAATTTGCTCCTTCGAGTCTTCAAAGTCATGAAAGACAAAAAGCAGCTCAGAGAGTCCGACTTTGACCAAGGAGCCGGTGATCTTTCGTAAACCTTCAAGGCTCGGTACTTCGTGCTCCAGAGCTTCTTGATGATCAATTTGCGCCTGCTCGAAGAGGCTCTGCAGAATATCGGCCTCGTGCACTGTTACTCGAAAAGGGATGTTGCGGATGGAAGGACCATCTATGATCGTGTTTGCTGATATCCTATCCACGTGATTCGAGCGGCCAGATGCGACGACCCCAATTACCACACTTTCGTGTCCAGCATTCCTTGCGACGATGATGGAGATAACAACTTGAAGGATGATGGCAATTGTGACGCTATTCTTCGCACACATTGTCTGGAAGTCTCCTTTCCAGCAAACATTCTTGCGCCGAATTGTAAGCCATTTCGTCCCAGAAAGGGCCCGAGGAGGCCAGGTTTGGTCTCCAAGGTCTGAGAGCAAGGAGCTCCAGAATTGAGATGAACTTGCATCCGATTGACCTTGAGCTTTCTTCTTACACCAAACGAATTATGAGAAAGGTAGAACAGGTCGAGTGAAAGTGACACCGGATAGAAGTTCGCCGAAATCGTGAAGAATTCCTCGAATCATAGCTCCATCATACAGTGCATGATGTAAACGAAGAAGCATCAGCATCTCTCGAGGACGGTCTGGGTGTCTACACTAGCTAGGTAGTAGCCAATGCTGACATTCTCCAAGAAGCACTGTCCGGAACGCATCCTGTGGTTGTCGTCCCTTCATCCTGTTTAACAGCTTGGAAGTCGGTCTGAGGACAACATGAAGAAGGCTGTCTTCATGTGCTTTGAAGACAGTTCGTAGCATCGGATGTCGTTCTTGCATAATGCCCCAGAAGCGTTCCAGACTCTCCTGGGTGACCTCGCCGACCCGGATACGCAAGTTCGCAAAGAAGGCTTGCTGCTCAGGATGGACCAAGGTTGAGTCGATGAGTCCTTCCTGGAACGTACTGCAAGGGAATACGTACTCGATATCGTCGCGATCGACCACATCGCTTCGTGCAAATATGTCCTCCGACTTTGTTTGAATCATCGAAAAAGGTATATAACTAGGTACCGAAGCTGCCAATGCATTACCTGCCTGTGTCTGAGGTCCTTGAAGAGCTGCAGCAAGCTTTCTTACAGTCGGCTGCCTGAAGAGTGTCGCCACACTCACGCGCAGACCACCGGCGATAAGACTCCTGGCTACCTTCATGGCGGTGAGGGAATCTGCTCCGAGGGAGACAAAGTGCTTGTCAATGTCCAGGAGCTGTGGGTCGATACCGAGATGCTCGGACCAGCCCGTTGCGATACGTTCTTCGAGATGATTTCGAGGGGGATTTACTGCTGGTTTCTTGTGCGCCGGTAAGGGATGCGTTGCTAGAACCTTACGATGAAACTCTGTCAGCTGGTTTCTGTCAATCTTGGAGTTCTGGGTCATAGGTATCGAGTCTACCGTGAGGACCATTGACGGCACCATGTATGCTGGCAGCACATTTACAATCGTGTCTCGCACCGCTTCGCAAAACTCGTGCTGTCGCTTTGAAGCATCGTTGTCGTTCCGTACGACGAAAGCAACGATAGATTCTCGATTGTCGAAGGTCGTTTTGATGCACGCAGCCTGTCGAATTGTGCCAGGGAAGACGGTCAAGATTGTCGATTCGATGTCTCCCAGCTCTACGCGATACCCCTTGATCTTGACCTGACTGTCGATCCTACCAAGGAGGTGCAGCCTTCCATGCCCATCCCAGTATCCGAAATCCCCAGAAAGGAACAAGCGAGTGCGCAAGACTTGCGACTCTAGCTCGCAGTCCTCTATGAAACTCTTGGATGTGAGCTCTGCCATGTTCAGGTATCCTCGAGATATTTGAGGGCCAGCGATAGCGAGTTCACCTGGCTCGTAGAGAGAGCACAAATTGAGTTGCGATCTGCTTTCTTGAGTCTTTGACTTGACAATATAGATCGCACTGCTTCCGACGGGTTTTCCAATGACGTTCGCTGGATCTTGCTGATGAAGACGACCTGAAGAGACACTCACAGTCGCTTCAGACGGTCCGTACGTGCTCAGGAGGTAGAAGTCGTCGCTGAATTTTTGTTGGATACTGCGTACGACCGGCTCACCTCCTGGCAGGATGTACTTCAAGAAGGGCACTGTCGCAGGTTCGATCAGATTGCAGATTGAGAACCGTAGACGTCGTTTCCAGGAAGGCGCATAAGAGCTGAGTTGCCATACCACCGAGGTCTTCGAGCCAGCTGAGCTTTGAAAGTGTGCAAAGGGTTCCACCGGTACAAAGCCTACCGAAAAGATCCCAGACACTCATGTCGAAAGATGGACCCGAGAAGCAGAGTGTCCGCAAAGAAGAACCTTGAGGCATGACAGACATGCAATCCAGTATCGAATAATCAAGATTGCGGTTCTCAACGCAGATCCCCTTTGGCTTACCGCTTGTGAAAACAACATACGCAAGATCACTGCCATTTCTGACCGCCACCATTGCTGCAGGATGTTCTTCAAGGGTGGCATTGGCACTAGTCCCCATTTCCTCGATCGTCAACAGCACGACAGCGAAGGCGCTGTTTGACAGCAGTGATCTCGCTTGATCACGCCGTTTATCGCTGGTAAGCAGAAGAGTTGGTGCTGATGCTGCGATGATGTCCCGAGCCCGAGTATGGTTGGAGTCTTCATCCACTGCAATGTAGGCTGCACCTGCCTTTTGTGCAGCTAGGATTGCCGCAACGAGACCCGGTCCGCGTTCCAACACCAAAGCAATCAGTCTTGGGCGGGTCCGATCGTTGCAGAGACGGAGTTGACGTTGGAAATCCAAGGCTAGGCGATCCGACCAGCTGTCCAAAACAGCGTAACTTACAAAGCTCGAACAGCCATGTTGAACAGCTATCTTCTTTGGAGTCCGTTCAACCTGCCGTTTGAAGGTCTGCAAAACATCCTCTGCTTCATTCGAGGTAGAACGGATGCCGGAATCATTGCTGTATGCAAGGAGGCGTGCATGCTCCTCATGATCAAGCATTCGAAGATCGAACAAGGTTCGAGAACTCGTGTCTGTCGCTGTCGGCTTCAGCGATTCAAGGATCGTCGCGATGTGCTTTAGGAACCAATGAACCCGACTTGCTTCGACGGTGCATGTGTGGAAGAAGCACGACAGTTCTAGTCCTTCTGACGTAGGAGAGACTATCAGATTGATGGGCGTGTCCATTGTCATCCGAACCTTGCCTCCAAAGATACGGAACATATTGGTGTCCTTGCCGACCGCCTCAACCCGATCAACGTGCGCCTGGTATGTCAAGATCACGTTCGTCAGGGGTCCTCGGCGCCTAATTCCCATTAGTTCTTTGATCTTGTGCATTCCCAAGTGCTCGTGTTTCAGACTGTGTTGTAAGTCCTTCATCAGCGCGGCAAGCGATTGGTTCACCGGTTGGTCTTCCTTCACTTTGACTCTGACCGGGATAGTGGCAATGCAGGGACCTGCAACCTTGTCTAAGCCTTCCATCTCCAAGCCAGAGCGGCCAGATGATACCATTGAGAACAAAACGTCGTCCTCTGCGGTGTATCTTTTTAGAACCAAAGCCAAGGCCAGCTGGACCAGCGCGATAGGGAGGACGGAATAGTGACTCGCCAGGCTATGTATGTGATCTGCCCAGATGTGAACGACTCGTTCTGTATTCTGCACTGTCCCTGAGAGGAGGGCGTGATCGTGATTGTCCAGATTCTCGGCGAGAGGGGGCCATTGGCAAGGGCTGCATCCTTGAAGGTGTTCAGACCAAAAAGCAATCTGACGCTTATGATGCTGACCTTGAAGCCACCGTATGAAGAGTGCGTAGCTGTAGCGAAGCGGTCCACTTGAGGTTGACCGTTCGTACCGCAGAACACTGTAGAACTGGCTCAAGAGGATGTCGAGCATTTCCCCATCGTACACTGCGTGGTGGAATTTGACCACGAGTCGGGAGTTCTCGGTTGAAGAATAGTATCGCGCTGTGATAGGGACAGCTCCCATCTCGAGCCCTGGTGCCGGTACCGTATCGAAGTTTGTAGAATCGGGACTTGAAGCACCAGTATCTTTTGTGTCGATTTCATGCAGATAAGCCGCCTTGCCTCTGGTCGATTCCGATCTATACACTACCTGAAGCAATCCTTCCTTTCCGAAGAAGAAGCATGTACGCAGCACATCGTTCCACCGGACGAGTTGATCCCATGCACGCTGCACCTCCGAAAAAGCTAGAGATTTTGGAAGTTCTGTGTCGATCGTGGCAAAGTAGGCCTGGGCGTCCTTGTCGCCAGTGAGACTGAGACCAACTAAAGCATCTTGCATCGGCGAGCAAGGGAGGATATCCACTACGTCCTCCGGCTCAGCGTTGAGTCCTGCAATCGCATCTGCCGTGGTGGTGATCGCATCTTGAAGCAGACTGAACGGTTCATAGGCCTTCTGAGCTTCTCTCTCGTCGATTGATCGTGATGGAAGGAACAGTTTTGCCTGGGCTGAGAGAATGAGGTTGTCGAAGAGCGTTGCAAAGTCAATCTTGCAGCCATGTGCTCGCCAGAGACCTGCAAGGCGGATCAGGAGGACCGAGTCGCCACCCACGAGGAGGAAGTGGTCGCTCGACGAGAAAGAGCTCGGCTCCCTCCCAAGCAGCTGACCCCAGAGAGTAGCGACCTGGATCTCGGTCTCGTTGAGGCTTGGCTTCAAAACATTCCTCTGTTGTGCAGAACCGTCATCGATGAATGTGAACTTGCTTCCCGAAGCGAGCCATTCCGTGTATGTAGACATCAGCGCTTTCCTGTCCACCTTGAGATTGGCGGTCAACGGAAAAGCCTTCATCGGAAGAATAACTGAAGGGATCATATACGAAGGTAGCCTTTGTTTCAACGCAGATGAGAGACTTGCTGTACGTGCAGAAGCGACCTCTGTAAGGGTACCGGTCAGCGTCAGCCCAGCACTGAAGGTACAATCTGTCTGACTGTTAGCTCCATGGGATAGAGCTAAAAACAGGACAAGACGTTCGCGGCTTTCATTGTCGAACACCTTCGCGCAGATTGCATCATCTCCAAGAGGATGAGCAGCTTTGACGACCGCCTCCTCAACCTCGAAGGGGTCAATGCGGAAGCCTCGGATCTTGATTTGGAAGTCGGAACGACCCAGGTATTCAAGGCGGCCATCTGAATGCCATCTTGCCTTGTCCCCTGTCAAAAACAATCTTTGACTTGTGGGCGCATCGACGTCGAAAGGGCTCGGAATGAAAGACGCCAAGGTGGCAGGTTGGTTGCCAAGATAGCCGAGCCCTACTTGGGGTCCACCGATCGCCAGTTCACAGATTCTTCCGAGCGGCACCAACGCAGGAGGTCGGCCACTGCAGCGGTCGATGACGTACGCACGGTTGCAGCCTATCGGTCTGCCTATGAGACTCGGAAGGTCATTTCTTCCAATACAGCCGGACGTGACGCTGACGGTGCATTCAGAAGGGCCATAGGTGTTGAGGATCTGGAATCCGGTCGAAAAGCGTTCGCAAATTTGCTTCTTCAGCGGTTCGCCTCCCGGACAAAGTGTCAGCAGGAACGGCACTTGGTCTGGCACAAGCAGATCCAAGACTGTGGAGGTAGTCTCGATGAAAGTAGCAGCAAGCCTAGCTGTCACGCCACTCAGGTCAGTGAGAAGATCGTTGCGCGGGGCAATGCAAAGAGTGCCGCAAAATCAAGAGCGTTCCGAAGAAATCCCATACGCTCATGTCAAAAGTCGGGCCTGAAAAGGCCAGTGTGCGTAAGGAAGACGGATCCTTGTGAAGAATCGAGCGACTCGATTCGATGGAGTGGTAAAGATTGCCGTGCTGGACCACAATCGGCTTTGGAGAGCTTGTTGTGCCGCTGGTGAAGACAATGTATGCCGTGTCATCTTCTTTGATTGCGATTGCCTTCGAAAGGTCAGCTTCGCAGCCTGTGTCCTCTGTATCGCATTCACGGATGGCTCTGTCTGCGTTGAACAGTGAGCTATTGACGTTGTTTTCGGAAATACCGTTTACGTTCTCTGCCAAGATTGAGCTCACTCGAGGATGAGTGCTTTCAATCACGATCAACAGAGACGCTTGGACGTGCGACAAGAGCTGAGGCGTTCTGGATGGCGGATGATCGGGCTCGAACGCTACGTATCCATAACCCGCTTTGAGCACGGCAAAAATGACGATATAGAGCGCGATGCTTTTAGGCATGAAGATGGCCACTGGCCGCTTACTGGGATTGGAAGAAGAGATACGGGCAGCCAGCTTCACAGAGAGCTGACCGGACAGGTAATCGAGCCTATCATACGTGATGGCTTCGCCGTCCAAGAACATGATAGCGATCTTCTTCGGGATCTGCCGGGCTTTTGCCGAAAAGGAGACATGAACCGGCTCGAAGGCTTTGATTGTACTTGTAGCCGTAAGCGGCTTGCACAGCGTCGTGCGCAGATGCAGAAGCTCTTCTTCGCCCACGCACGGAAGATCTTTTTACTGTCAATCCTCTTAAGTCACTGCTGCAAATCGAAGTCAGAACAGCCGAGATCCGTTGCAAGAAGAACGTCGCCAATCTAGGAGCAACCTCCTCGTCGTGTGAGCAGAGCGCCATGAGCAAGGCTTCGTCGCGCGGGTGCACGATGAGATTGATCGGGAACTCTACTTCCATTTGAGTGGTCGCGTCAAAGAGGCTGAATTCTTGGGCTGATAAAGCAGAAGGCTCGTCTTGAAAGGTCAACAAGACGGTAGACAAGGCTGTTGCAGGACGCAGATTTGCTGTACCACAGATCTTGGCGTAGCCGACATGCTCGTGGGCAAGGGCTGCTGCACCGTCAGCGTCAATTTGAGCGAGAAGCTCCGTGACAGTCTGATCTGGAGCGATGACAGCTCGAACTGGCACAGTAGTGACACAAGGTCCTAATACATCCTGAAGGTCTGCGTGCCCAGCCATGCCGGAGCGGCCAGAAGAGACGAGACTGTAGATGAAGTCGTTTGCACCCGAAGATGCATGGAGGACGATGGTTAATGCTGTCTTGAAGAGAGTCGCTGTTGTCACGCAATGCTCCTGCGCTTTAGAGCGCAGAGCACCTTCGAAAACCATCTGAGTCTCCCTGCAGGAGCTTTGCCGTTCGACTTGCGAGGCTAAGCCAGCCTTTCCTACCATCTCGGTGGGCCAGGTGAATGCCTGACATTCGAACAGATACCGTTTCCAGTACGCAATCGATTTTTCATTGTCCTGGAGCTTGAGAAGACGATGAACGAACAAGGAATAGGGACGGCCTTGCAGCTCCGCTCCGGGGGTGCGACAGAGCTGAATCAGTCGCTCGGAAAGAAGTCGGAGCAGCTCGCCGTCATATACAGAGTGATGTATAGTCAGGTGAAAGTCTGTCTTATCGCTAGCAATGTCGAGTTCGGCCGCAACAGGACATTGACCGAGCTTGAACTGCATGTGAACGCAGCTGTCATGACTGCGTCTTGCAGTGAGATTGACGAGCTGTTGAACTTGAGCGGACGTGGTTTTCAGAACAAGCTGAAGCAGCTGGTCGCCCTGCAACACGAAAGCTGTTCGCAGAATTGGAGTTGCCGAAACAAGCTGCTTCCAAGCTTCCTTGAATCGCTCTACCGAGACCCAGTCTGGGATTGGGACTCCCATACGCGCCATATAGCGGCCGCCATGTCGGGTGTTCCTCAGGCTGATGCTGATGAGCGACTCTTGAGTTCGAGTAGCTGGCATCGCCTCTTCGACTTCGTTGACTGAAATCTCAACTTCACTGAGGCCATCCTGGGCAGAGTCTGCCCAGCCTTTGACAAGGCTAAAAGGAGCCAGAAGCTCCTCTGCGCCGTCGAGACCCGTTAGATCGGTGCTCAAAGGCGTAGAGACTCGCATCAACACGCGAGCTTGCGCACGAATGGTTGGATGTGCAAAGATGTCGGCAACTGACAGGCTGTACCCAGATTGGCGCGCAGCTGCGCTGAGCTTTATCACACTCATCGAGTTGCCTCCTGCTGCGAAGAAGTGCTGATCGAGTGGAATTCGGCAAGCTGGAAGATCGTAAGGTAGGATAGACTCCCAGAGCGCCGCAACGGCTTCCTCCAACGGGGAAGATTGATATCGAATGGAAGTTTCGTTAGCACTGCGGCGGAAATGCCTCTCCAAGTTCTTTGCAACGATATCCGAGTAGATGGAAGCAATTCTGCGCTCGTCAAGCTTGTCGTTTGCGGTAGAGGGAATCGCCCCGAGTGGGAAAACGAAAGAAGGTACAGCGTACCAAGGCAGCTGCAACTCGCATCGTTCAAAGATTGCATTCGCGGCATTTCGATAACCCTTCTGCAAACAGTGTGGAAGATCGTCCTTGTCCATCGAGTTAATGTCGGGAAAAGGAGAAATAAACAGTGCGAGTGTTTCGACCTTGTCTATCTCGATCTTGATGCATGTTGCGTCCTTGACTTCATCGGTGGCTGCTAGAGCAACGGCTGTGACGGAGGCAAGCTCAACTCTGCCCCCACGAATCTTGACTTGACGGTCTTTGCGACCTTCGAGAAGCACAACGGACTCCATCTACCCATATCTCCGGATAGAAACATTCTTTCGCCCTTCGCAAATGGATTGGCGATGAACTTCGACGCCGAGAACTCGGGTAGATGAAGATAACCCTGCGCAACTTGAGGACCGGCCAACGCAATCTCTCCAATTTCGTTGACGCCGCAAAGCTCCAAAGATGAGCTGAAATCGTCTGTCACTGCCGTTGAATCTCGAAGAATATACACCTTGTTGGATCCTAAGGGCTGACCTATGGTCTTGCGGCTTGAAGATGGTTCAATATTCGCAGACACAGCGCTGACGGTGATTTCTGAAGGACCGTACGTGTTGTAAAGGTCGAAATCCTGAGCAAATTTCTTCTGCACCGAAAAACTCATAGGCTCGCCGCCCGGAAGAATGACGTGAAGGAAGGGCACTCTTGCTGGGTTGATCAAGTTCAAAACCGTCGAAGTCGACTGCAAGAATGTGGCGGCAAAAGTGTCGCACATTGTTGTCAGGTCTTGAAGCAACTGAGGCTTTCTTGCCACGCAGATCGTACCTCCGCTTGTGAGAGTTCCGAACAGATCCCATACGCTCATATCGATGGCAGGAGCGGAAAAGGCAAGGGTGCGTAAAGAGTGGTAGGCATTCATCATCGACCTGCATCCCCGGATAGAATGGAACAAATTACCGTGGTCGACACGAATCCCTTTAGGGGCGCCACTTGTTCCACTCGTAAAGAGGATGTCTGCTAGATCGGAGGCCTCTGTCGAATGAAACACGCCGGCACCAATGGTGAAGATAGACTCGTTTGCTACGGGAAGTTGGAGCAACTGATCGACCAGGATAATTCTAGCTCCGCTTGCATTGAGGAGACCTTGCAGCGAATCACTTTGCTTGGCGGTTGTGAGGATGACACGAGGGCTGATCTGATCCAAGATCAGTTGATTCCTTGCCGCTGGACTTTCAAGATCAAGTGGCACGTAAGCACTTCCTAGCATCAGTACTGCTCAGATGGACACGTACAAAGGAATGCCTTGGTCAAGTGCCAGCGGAATCGGTGATGCCCTCTCCGTGGAAGAGAGCTCGGCAGCACAAAGGGAGGCCAGGTGTTGCGCCTGTCTATAGAGCATGCCATATGGCATGCAACGTCCTTCCGCGGTCTGCAATGCAATCTTCTTGGGATGAAGCTGTGCGCGTCGAGCTATCTGCATTTGAACGCTCTCGAAACCACCCACTGAGGCGGGAGTGTCCAACGAGAAGGTTTTCGAGACTTTCTGGCAAGGCCAATGGTCACGGACGAGGATTTGTTCGTCACTATCGAGAGAGTCAATGTTGTGAAGAGCCTCGTTGCAATCCGATCGGATGATTGTCTTAAGGATCGTGGCTGTATGTCGCAAAAGCCATCGCAGACCTGAATTGTCGGTATTGTCCCGCTTTCCTTACTGGCATGATATCTCCAATCCGTATCTGGTGGGTGCAACACTGATTTGTGCAGCGCCTTGAGAAGCTTCCTTTTTCTGAAGCCCCTGCTCGTCTTCATGATCTTCGGGATCTAGCTCTGCGGGAATAGCAAGTACTACCCAACCGCTTGCGCCGCTGAACGGTTCGTTTCCATCTAGCTCATTGAACGGCTGCTCAGTCGATTCACCGATCCTGGATAGCGCTTGACCGATCGTCAAGGTCTCCTCGAGCTGAACGCTAAACTTCAGCAGCTGCGTCGTTCGATCGCCTCCTGCACGAACAGTCGAAGCAACTGAGGCGCCGATGGGTTTGAGTACGCAGAAAGCTGCGTCTGAATCTCCCGACACTCTGCACATGGCCATGGCCAGAGCCAGCTTGACGAAGCTGCAAATCTCACCCCGGTGTTCTGTTGAGATGAACGGAAGGATAAACTCCCAAGGAACGCAACATTGCTCTGACTGGCCCAGATCCATCTCAACGTGATGGGGTTTGGTTGAGGTAAGATTTGCCGAAGCGTTCGAGAGGTGAGCAGGATAGGTCATGACGAATGGCGTTGTCGCGATGCTGCGAGCGGACAGATATGAGAAAAGGCGTGTTTTCGGTCGAGGCGGCGATCAATCTGTTCTGATGTGAATACGGTTTAGATACTGCAGATGAGTGCGGCAGCGATCGAGCTTGTTGAAAGCAGTGTGGCTGGAAATGAACCATCAAAAAGGCATTTACACTCCTTTCGCAAATACTGTACGGGTACTGCTCAAGCAGACCTCATGTCAGCGTTGATACTTCCTTATCGGGTTCATTGTGGCACAAGAGCGTGAGTTACCACGGTAGGGTGATGTCTTTGTGCCTCTAGACTACGAATTGCACTAGACGCAATACAGTGTCGCACACATGAACCAATTGCGAACTTGAAAGTGGCACCTACTTTACACACCTCAAGAGCTTGACAAGTGTACAAAAGTGTTTTTCTCGCGTTGGTCGAAGTATAGAAACCCGAAAATCTATGGTGGTTATCGAAGGTTTTAGTGGCCTCACAGTATAAGTAGACGGTCAGATTCGGCTTTTCAGTCTGTATCTCGGCGCTGTGTGAGGTCTAAGATTCACTAAGTTTGGTAAGTCGGTGATTGCGCTACTTGAAAGGAAGCGGTCTCGCAAAATCGCGGGGACGAACACAGTTGCTGTATGCACCGGTCAATTGGACACAGATATGACTTTCGTCGATCTTTCAGAAGCCCGCTGTAGCAGTGCTTTGCGTAGTACGACCAGCGATCATTTCCTCCCTCTTCACACTGCCTAACGGGCTGAACGTCTATCACCAGTGACAATTGGCTTGCTCGATGATTGAAAGGTGCCTCGTTCGTTGGCGTATGTCGTTCATGCGGGTGCAAGACTGGCAAAGGAGCAAGTATAGCAGCCAGCGGGCACGTACGCCAACGAGAAGCGCCGTCGTTTCTTCGCCTTGTGCTCGCAATGTCAAGCAAAGCACACCCATTGCCCAGACCCACTTTCGTCTGTCGAGAGAGGTTCACAGCGGCTCGAGATTCAAGTCGCACGATGGCTGGTATCTCTCTCGTGCTAGACGTCATATTCGGAAGAGCACGAAGCGCTTGGGCTTCAAAACGACTACCGCAGCAGCTGGTCATTATACTCCGACTCGTCACTTCGTATGAGTAACGCGGAGCTCGACACAATGTCGACTATGGCGCTAGTAAGGTCGGTCTTCTCCCACCTCTGGGCTGATAGCGTCAAGCCATAACCTTTGTCCGAGCGCTGAGTCTCGATGACGTTCTAGGCCTAATCACCGATGCGACCAAGATCTTGGCCTGAAGGCGCCCTACTGAAGCGGCTCATTCTCCTAATTGAAATGGCCCGAACAGAACAACTTCGATGGGTCCAGAAAAAGGACCTCAAGGATACGACTGTCTAAGTCGTATGAGTTCAAAATTGGCAACGATATTGAGGCTCCAAAATTCGATTCCTTTTAAATATGTCAGATCGGCGGCTCTGCCTCCGCAATGATCACTCTCGAGGCAGCGATCCACCCTTCTGCACTTCAGACTCGTCGAGCGCCCCAACAGCCTGTACGGAGGGGTGTTGCGAAAACTCCTGAATAGGTGTGCTCCCAAATTGGCAGCAGGAACACGAGGCATTCAAAGGTTCCCTTGGAATTCACTAGGGTCCTACGGAGCGACGATTCCAATCACAAATCGAGCGAAATCGGAAGTCACAATTTACTCAGCATGTCGGCGACACCGAACTTCGAGTACCGCACAGAAGGGTTTTAGCTCCGGTAGTACTCGCCAACTTCAGCAAGCGATTCGTCATCCCTCATCTGTCGCCATTGCTGTCACGATGAAGCAATCCGTCGAGATTGTCAACATCGTCAGTGCAAATTCTCTGTCGTGCAGCCATACTGTATGTCGTTAATCGAGTTTCAAAAAATTTCAATAATAGAGGTCGTGTAAGCTTGCAACAGTTGTGCGTGATTTCAACGAGGACCCCTTTGTCTTTCTACGATCATTCGCGAGAGTTCCTCTTTGGTGCAGTTGTCTGCCTCAAGCCTATTATGTCCTATCCAAGATTTAATATTACATACGTTAATTCAATTTCGTTCGAGTTACTGTATAGTGCTGTAGAGAAGCGTGATAAGTGCACGACTTTATTGTTTTTAAAACGAACAACCGCGAATGATTCACGATTATCGTCTGGGGCCAATGAATATTTTGTATCCCTTCTACTGACTGTGGACTGTGGGCATTCATATATACGGTTTCATATCAACTGCAGTACCTCATCCAGTGCACCGACTTCAACGTCTTCGTCGCCGTCATCGTCAATGTCAGGCTACAGACTGAATTGTCAAACAAATGGTTTGCTGCTACTACATTTACAAAGAAGCAAGACATACACCTGAGTCGCAGCGCTCGCTCTCTCAGCCCCACCAACCACTTGACCGATGCACCAAGCTCGGCATTGATGAATGAGTAACAGCGTCCAGCGACTGTCTGCTTCCGACAAGGTTGTTGCTTCCTGTGTCAACGCCGTTGGGGCTGCTGAAGTTATTGGGAGCATAATTAGGACATATCCATGCTTGAGAAAGGCACGCGTCCGTCCAGTTGCGCATGCTCGAGTCAAATACGTTTCCGGTATAGTTTTGGGCGCTGACCATGGGCGCGAAGTCGGCCGCTGCTGCAGTCGTGGATACTATTGCGGTTGGCGATACCGATGAATCGGCACTCAGTGTTGTTGATGTGGTCGTGGGTGTGGACATTGCTTCGCAGTTAGAGAGCCCTAGCACATCGGACCATGCTTTCTCACCGACCTGGGTTGTGCTGGTGTTCGAGACACCTAGCATGCTCGTATCGCACATGCCTGCAGCATCACTATTGCTGTTGAAGACACTAGTAAGCCAATGGGTTAAGAACAAACCATCGTCTCGAGTGGCAGAATCCGTTGGTTGCGGCGATTGATCCTGATTTAGGGTATGCGAGACTGAAACAATAGTTTCTGCAAGCTGCATGAGGGTACCACGTGCATGTTCGTTGGTCATCATCTGCTGGACCATCGCCAGCATCGGCTCCTCGCGTTTTTGTACTCCTTGATTGAGGAAAATCGACGAGGTGGATCCAGCTGCTAGATCTTCACCGCCACTAATGCAGCTGCTGAAGATGCTGCTACTGCTCGCCCTTCTGCTTGTGGATGCCAAACTTGACGCGCTGCCTGCGACATCTAGCACTTTGCCCTCATCCGTCAGTGATGGCAACAATGAAGGGCCTGCTGCGTCGCGATTGCACACCAACTTGAGCGTTTCGATTTCGGTCTCGTGCCGCTTATCTGCACTCAGCCGTCGGATAATGCGATGATATCTGTTGCGGCATTCGGCGTTGGTGAACATGGGGAGCCACTGTCTACGTACCTCTGCCCATCTCTTTCCATGCCTGAATCAACAGTGTCGAAAATTTGAAATAAGTACTGTGCTCGCATTCCCGCCATTATTCTTGGTAAAGAGACTCACCTGTTGACAAAATCGAGTAGGATACGGTCTCTTTCCTCGTTCCAGTCCGCACCAGAACTGAAGCATACAAAAGATTGAAGCCATCACTGCTCGTAAGCCAATGCATCCGATAAAAAGAGCAAGCGAGAGAGGCCTACTTACCTGAGCACGCGCCACCGGCTCGAACACTGGTCACCGGTTCGGGTTCCTACATATGTGGCGATCTTAGCCCATTGTCCCGGATAAATTTGCATTCCCTGTTGCAGGAGCTTGTCCTCCGATGGCGTCCAGCTGCCTCGAGAGATGCCGGGACACAAGCTGCTGCTCCAACGCTTGCGACACTGTTGACCACCCATAGAAATTCGGTGAGCATCAATGATACAGCCTTACCGGAGGAACCACCGCGAAAGTCTCGTAGTTGTTGGTACTCACGTCTTTGGCATTTCGCCTCTCAAAGTGTTGCGCGACGCTTACCCAGTTTACCTGTTTTTTAGCGCCATTCTTCTCTGTTGGTTTGCCGTTACATTCTGTGATTACCAGGCGTAGGAAATGTAGAATGTAAGCGAGTGACTCCAACGGGCACCTGTTTACCGCACCTGAGGTTGCGACGACCTACTCTGCATCAGTTTTGTTAGAAGCGCATCTTCGCTAGGTGTCCAGCTGCCCTTTCTGTGTAGCCTGTCCGTTGAGGACGGAATGGTGTCGAAGTTGCTATCCAAGCAAGCCATGTTTGTTTGGTTATGCTGGGTAAATGAGAAGGACCAAGAGGTGGTTGGGCGTCAAGCAGCAAGGATAGAAACTTTGGACAAAAGCGAGTGTACTAAAGCTTTTTTGAAGCCAGACGACCAGATAAACGACTCACTTGTGAAATCTAGCCAGTAGCCTGTACAGTGAACTGTTCATGATTCCAACACTATCGAGCAGTAGCTCTCCTAACCTCAGGAAGATATGAATTGTGCAGCGGAACAAGTCGTATCTGGTGTGGAGGGCTAAGTGGACAGGACTCGAACAATTAACCGCAGAAGCCTAGTCCACTGCGATACAAGGCAAGCGAAACGTGTGCTGTGTTTGAACCAGCTGATAGGCACGATGAGCTGACGCAATTCTGGCCAGCTGATGTTGAAAGCAGGGTTGAAGAGTCAGGCACAATCAGGAACGTTTCAACGTTGCACCAAGCAAAGACGACATGATTGGCGAGTGGCACGTTGCGTTGGCGCCTTCTTGGCAGACAAAGCATATCACCACGTTATGATAGAACTTACTATATCGGCAACTGCATGACTTGCTCCTTTGTGTTGTCTGGGAACTGACGTCGATCCAAGTTGACAGCCGAGCTGTGCGCTGAGCGCGCCGCCGATGTCTAGCGCGCTTTCCGTCAACCGAACCGTGAGAAAAAAAAATCAAAAAATCAAAAATCAAAATTGGGGGAAGGAGGATTGGTCCGACCTCAATTTTTTTTTCCCCCAAGATAATGATTTATGCTGCACATTTTCGTAGACTTTAGTAAACTTGGTTTTAGCGTTGCTGAAAAGCAATTCGCTTGCAAGCGAGCGTGATAATGTCCAATAGATAAAGAAAGGGACTGTGTTGAAGTGCGAGTGAGAATCGGCCAGGCTGAGGAGTCGAGACTCAATGAGGCACAGAAGGCACAGGTACGGATAACCCTACTTTCCGTCGGAGCATATATTGACAGAACCGCTGGTTGGGTCGGCGTACTCGGTAAGCTTTAGTGTCTCCACCAACCGAGTCAATGTAAGGAGCTAAAAATACAATTGCTTCCGACACCCGGGCCAGAGCAACAACCAAGCTGATAGCGCGGGTCGTGACTGTCCCGACGTCTTCCGCGAGCCTGCCCTTAGGGTGGGGGTCGCGAAGTCTAACGTATCTTTAGTGCACTACTATACGGTGTTCCTTTCGCGATGGGGGACTTCTGGACAGATCAGCGTGGACGTCGAACCGACTAGTGTTCGCTCGGCCCTTTCCGAAGACGATCCGAGTTGTTGCCAGATATGCGGATACCGGAAATGCGGATAGAGAATCAATAACGGAAGCCTCTAAGCGAGCGGCTTTGGTGTCGATACCGCGGACGAAGGTTGACGACTTCGGATGTGAAATGACGACATTCACAGGTCGACACGATAGATAACTGGTTGCATGTGAAAGGGAAGGTGCGAGATGTGGGAGATTTCACACGTGAACTGTTGCATCAACGCTTGAAGTCGTGAATCGTGAGTGTCTCCGGCATCTGAAGTTCGAGAGGGAAAAAGGGAAACACGAAACAGATTTTGAAGATCGGGGATCCAAGTAGATCAGACTTGGTCCTGAGTAAGATCCACGAATACCCTCTTTTCGAATAATCTCCTTTGCTGAATGTAGTTTATATTTATTATAATAGCTGCGCTTGAAGCTTAACCATACGTGATTGTACCAAAAAGAAGTCTAGACTACCGATCGGACTTGGGTTGTAATCTTCAACTGCTGCACGCTGGGAGACGCAATGAAAGAATATCATAGACTAGACACAAAATGCTCGACGGCGGTGCACTGTGCGCCACGGCGCTCTCTGTCCGACAAGCGTGAAGGGTGCTTTCTGAGTCAGTAGATCCGTGAATAGAGAAACTCGTTACTCCGTTACTTGTGACTGCTGATTCTGCCGGACCATGTGCATGATTCGCGATTCTCGAACCTCGTTCCTGGTGCGTCACGCCTGTCCAAGACCGCTGTTAATACTCCAAGACGCACTCGTTCATTTGCATCAGCATTACAATCAATGGTCGGCATCACGGCCCTATTCATCTGATCCAACTAATCGTATCAAAGTTGTCATCGAGCAAAGTTCGTCTACTGCGCGACATTTCGTTGCTTGGATGTCGCATCGCCAAGCATTAGCTGGCTAGTACTTCATGAAATGCTTCCGTCGAAGGAGCAAGATTGAAAGCCGCACGTATACTGTTTGTTCAGCGCAATCTCAAGCCTCGTTATGAACGCCCTTGCTATGGTTAGGTTTCAAACATGAAATCATTCCCTGTGTCGCCTCTTCATCATTGAGCAGGTTTTCATTACTGGCGGTAACTACGTCAAAAAAGAACATCACATCACGGCCATCACATTACAGCTGTATCTCCACTAAACCTGTCATCTTGTCGAGTCGAACAAGTGCTATCTCGCTGCCAAGTGCATTAACCGCTGCAATGCTTTGACGATGCTTCGAAGAGCATCTTACAGATTAAGCTGGTGATCGAGTCTCTTGATCAGGAGGGTCGAGACATGAAACAAACATCACCAGGTGGGTCTGCCTCGATTGACCGGGTAAGCCATAGCTGACAGAAAGTGATCGTTATCACATGCGCGAGACTCCGCCGAAACCAGGGTTGCCCTGAATCTTTTCTTGGGCAAAGATCTCTAGGCAGAAGCCGACGACATCGCGTGTAGAGCGAGGATCGATTATGCCGTCATCCAACAGGCGGCTAGAGGAATAGTAAGAGTCAGACTCAGTAGAAACCTTCTCAAACATTGCCTCGCGGCGCTTTTGCTGTCGAACCTCGTCGATGGGCTTGGCGCTACGGCTGAGAATCTCGCGCTCCACCATGTCCACTACGCCTGCCAGCGCGTCGGGTCCCATGACCGAGGTACGTCCCTGAGGCCAGGTGAACAGGAAGCGTGGGTCGTACGCGCGCCCGCACATGGCGCAATTGCCTGCACCATAGCTAGAGCCTACGATGATGGAAATGTGGGGAACGCGTGAGTTGGCAACCGCGTTAATCAGCAGAGATCCGTACTTGATACTTCCCGCAGCTTCAAACTCGCGCCCTACCATGAAGCCCGAGATGTTGTGCAAAAATAACAGAGGGACATTGTTGTTGTTGGCCAAACGGATGAACTGAGTCGTCTTCTGTGCGTCGGAGGGATTCAACACCCCGTTATTTCCGATGATACCCACCGGATGACCCGCAACATAGGCAAAGCCAGTCACAGTGTTGGCGCCATACAGAGGCTTGAAGGCGTTGAAGCGACTGCCATCGGTGATGCGTGCGATCAGCTGCTCGATACGCCAGGGCTTCTTGATGTTGGCCTGAGCCACGTCTAGAAGCGAGTCCATCGAGTATAGCGGCTCCAGACTCTGCCACTGTGGTGTGAGAAGCGCCTCGGGACGCGAAATGCGTGAAGCCCAGTTGAGAGATGCAACCCAGTAGCGCGCTTCGGTGATAGCCTCAACCTCATTGTTGACCAAGCAATCGGCCACGCCCGACACAGTGGCGTGTTTCTCTGCACCACCCAGCTCCTCAGCGGTACTTTCCTCTCCTGTCGCCATCTTGACCAAAGGCGGTCCGCCTAGGAAGAGTTGCGCCTGATCACGGATCATGATGGTCATGTCCGACATACCTGGCGTATAGGCACCCGCAGCGGGGCACTGGCCAAATACGACCGAGCATGTCGGGATTCCATCTTGGGAACGCGTCGCTAGATCGTAGAACTGGCGTGCGCCGTGATGGAACTCGAATTGCTGTTGCAAGTTCGCGCCTGCGCTATGTACTAGGAACACAATCGGCAGTCGATTCTCATGTGCGATCTGGCCCAGGCGCTGAATCTTTGCAATCTGTGCCCTGTTAGCTGAGGCGCCTTGTAGCGTGGGGATATGGGCGATGCACATGGTTAGAGTGTTGCTGAGCGATGAGAAAATCCAAAGTGGGACGTAAATCAAGTCAAGATTAATCCACACGACTTATGTGTTAGCTTGCTAGTCACTGATCGCAGTCATGAGTCGCAAAGTCAACATTATGGAGCTACTTACCTGACGAGGCCAATGCCACCGACTACGCTACCCGAGGGCGTACAGTCCTTTTGTTCGTAGCCAGCAAAGGTACAGAGCTGTAGAAAGGGGGAATCTTGATCCAGCAGCAGCGCAATACGGTCGCGCGCCAATAGCATGCCACGGCTGAGGTGGAGCAGCTGGGTCTTTCCACTGCCCTGATTTAGCACGGATTGCGTACGCTCGTTTAGCTCACGAATCAATGCTTCGTTCGCCGCACGATTCGCCTCCACTTCAGGGTCTGTCACCAGCGGGGGCAACTCCAGTACTGGAAGCCTCAACGCAGGGTGGGCTGGCTTGAGCGGTACTTCCGGCGTCTGAAGCGCATTGGTTGACATGATGACACGTTTGATAGTGAGGCCAAGATTAGAGGGAGGAGATGATGCGTGCAGGTAGGGTGGTGGTCGCAACAGTGACTGTCGAGGAGAAAAGACGGTTCGAGCTGTCCAAAATGGGCTTGGAGGAGAGAGGCAGAACTTATAGGGAACCAAGCAAGACGATGAGCTAGAGGCAGCTCTAGCCTTGGTGTCACAACGCTACCTGGCTTCCTGGAATAAGAAATCACGAAAGCCTAGGCTCAATAGCTCTGAGCTTCTCGTTCTGTGTCACAAGTGTAGCTATCAGTGATACATCGTTGCTTTGTCAACCTTCCTGCCTGCTTCTCGTACAGTTCTGTTTTGAACATATCTTCGGTCTCCTCTCCTTTCACGAGTTAAAATGAGGTGTAAGCGTCAACGTTTCAACAGCCTGGCAGACAGACGTTCGTGAATGGCTGACGCTGGTTCGCACCATTAGCAGAAGCACTGCTTGGTGCCACTGACGGTGCAGTAAGAGCAGCAGCCGCATTTAGCTGGCTCGCTTGGGCTTTCAACAGAAGCTAATTGATATGCCTTGCCCTGAATCTGAGTCACCTCCGAAGGCAGCCCCTGCTCCAGAGGAGGAGGAAGCAGCAGTCGAGCACCCAAAGAAGATGACATTGGTATCACAATTTCAATCACGCAGGCACTAGCATGATAGCAGTTGCGTGCACGCCCTAGCGCATTAGCGGTATCTAGCCGGGGTCCACGCTGACCCTAGTCAAGGAACGCTTGCGTGTAAAGAGTCGACCTCTTCCTGGCCATTGTTTTCTCCGCGTCACGCGTGCCAGGTTGCGCTGTGCGGTGACGACTAGTTAGAGGGTCGGATCGCCATGAGGAAGCAGCAGTACCGCTTGCTTATGGCCGCTCGCAATGTGCGTATGAAAGAGTAGCGCCATCGTTTCAGCTGATCAGAGTGCGAATGACTGCGGCAGCACGTGTCCAAGACGCTCTTAATAGTAGCCTCTTGTCCACTCGCTTCTTGCAACAAGTCCAGATAGGTTTTGCTTATGTTATCAATTCTTCACGGAACAGGGCGGAGCAAAGCTATTGGGAGCAGATGCGACATCTAGTTCCATACTGCGTAGCGTGACTACCATGTATGTGTGACTCTGTGACTGTGCTGCACGCTGCGGAAGCAACCTGAGCAAAGCGTGAAGGTTCGGAGAGTGCTACGACGTAAAATTGTGAAAACATGCGAAATAAAACTTGAGCCGACCCTGCGTGACACGGTTCCCACCCTACACCAATTTTCGCACTCACACAGTTGTGAGTGTTATTGCGCATATCCGCCGAACAAGCAACAAAAAGCATTCACAATTATTTCTTTCCGTTATGCCGATGATTCTCGTCTGGACGTCACAAATCATCTCGATCACTGAAACAGCAAAGCGATCTTATACCGTTCTATTGTGCTGTACTGTAATGTAGCTACTCTCTGTCGAGCAGACAAGACAATGAAATCATAATCAAGTTCAAACTCACGCTGGGATGTCAATCATGCATAATTCTAAAATTTTCTCCGCGGTCGTTGTTCACACTCGACAAACTTCGTCTACTCTTTTTTTATTTCCTTTTTTTTATAATAAATACTTGCGTCAACTCGGTTGCCCAACGCGAATTTTCCGAACCGAGCAGGTTTAGTGCTCGCTAAGCCTTAAGCCTTGCGTACTAACCCTGATTGCGCAGAAGTAAGCCAAGCGGAAGCACCCACCAATAACACACTTGCCTGCTCGCGGCCGCGATAGCATGCCCAGACGGTGTGATACGTCGAGTAGCGACCCTTGCTCAGGCATTTGTGGCCTTGCAAAAGGCAATCACATCGCTATGAGCGATAACAACCAAAGCTAGCTGAAACATGAACAGAAGGAAATCCGTCTCTTCACTCTACTTTGCAACCACCCCTCACAGCATCAACCGATGCATCGGGCGATTGTTTACAACCGGACATACATAGCATCTCAATTCGGCCTTGTGGTCCGAATACCAGACTTGCCTGCTCCTGGACCACGCCTGGCTTCCGTCATGAAGAGCACAGTTAAGCTGGACGTATTGCTCCAACTACCACAACCTCTATAGAACTGGACTGCCAGCAAGCTCGACGTCTGTTCTTCCCGACCTTTGCTTGCTCTCCTTCGCACAGAAAATACCGACGACGAAAGGCTTGTAAGATGCAAAGTGGTACAGTGGCAAGCCAGCCCTATACTGTGGACCTGGCTGCGGGAAATGGTCAACTGGAGGCGAGTGGCGCCAAGGGGGCATCTTCATACGCTTCATCACAGACAGCCACTACACCAGACGTGCACAGCTACGAACCTTCCACTTCTGGAGTCGCAGAGATCAACACTCCCTTTGACCCGCAAAGTGATTGCGGTCTAGACAGAGATCGCCAAGCTTCTGATCTTGACGACGAACACAAGGCTGCCGCGGCGCCGGATGACCTCGAGGTTGCTGGTCATCAGGTCGCATCCAAAGTGGCTGACAGCAGCCTCGATGAGAAGTTGCCACCGCAGCTGGTGGGCTGGGAGGGCCCTGACGATCCTGACCATCCGCACAAGTGGTCTGTGGTCCTTCGTGTATACCTCACCTTTCTAGCATGCGTGGTGGTGCTGGCATCTACGTTCACCTCTTCGATCTCCTCTGGTATCGCTGAGAGTCTGATGAAGCACTACAGCTTCGGCAAAGAGGTCGCTGCACTCACCATCTCGGTCTTCGTCGCGGGTTATATCCTGGGACCCTGGTTGTGGGGTCCACTCTCGGAACGAATCGGTCGCCGCAAGGTATTTGCGGCTTCGCTGCTCATCTATACTGGCTGGAACGTGGGCTGCGCTCTGGCACCCAACACAGGTGCGCTACTGACGTTCCGCTTCCTCGCCGGCACCGCTGCCGCTGCGCCGCTGAGCAACTCAGGTGGTCTAATCGCCGACCTGTGGCCGACACGCGTTCGTGGTATCGCCACCGGTCTATACGCCTGTGCGCCCTTCGCCGGGCCCGCACTAAGCCCTATCGTCAGCGGCTTTATTCAGAGCTCGGGCGCCAATTTCCGATGGGCATTTTGGGTTTGCGCTATATTTTCCGGTGTCTGCTGGTTGCTAGTAGTTCTCACGCTCCCAGAGACATACGCGCCTGTGCTCCTCAAGCGCAAAGCGGACCAACTTCGTCGACAGACTGGCAGCGCAAGCTACTGCGCGCCGATAGAGCAGGCCAAACTGACACCGTCGACGTTTCTGCGAGATGTTCTGATCAAGCCGCTGATCATGTCAATTCAGGAGACAATGCTGCTCGCCTCGATCTTGTTTATGGCGTTTCTGTACGGTGTTGTCTACCTGCTCTTCGAAGCCTTGCCCATCGTGTTTGGCGAGGGCTACGGCTTCAGCGCAGGCGTTGTGGGCCTCATGTTTATTCCTTTCGCTCTAGGGGCGTGTGTTGGCGTGCTATTCTACATTGTTGTCTTTTTCCCTCGCTATGCCCACAAGGTCGACAATGCGCCGGGCAACCAGGTAGCACCAGAGGAACGTCTTCCTATGGCTATGCTTGGAGCACCTGTTCTGACCATCGGCTTCTTTTGGTTCGCGTGGACCAGCGACCCGAATATCAGCTTCTGGGCGCCCATGCTCTCCACTGCCCTGCTGGGCTTTGGCATCTTTTTTGTCTTCCAGGGGCTGTTCAACTTTATGATTGACGCCTACACCGTCAATGCAGCCTCGGCGTTGGCTGCCGGCGTGATTGTGCGCAGCTGCTTTGGCGCTGCATTTCCGCTTATCGCGAGACAATTGTATGCTCGGCTGGGCACCAAATGGGGGTCCAGCTTGCTCGGCTTTCTCGCGTTGGCTATGACGCCGATCCCATTCCTGCTGTATCACTACGGGCCTCGTCTCAGGGCCAGATCCCGAAGTGCCAAGCATACTGCCGCCTAGCTGCTCACTATAGACTTCTTACATACTTCCAATTTGCTCACATAGAAGCCATGCCTCTGCACATACCATCCGTATTGGCCATCAAATCTAAAAAATAAAATAAAAATTGGCGCGAAAGAATTAGGCCAACTTACTGTACATGCAGCCGATATTGGCCACTGAGTCACGAGTGTGTCACTGATTCATAATCAGGAAAGGTGAACATTCACGACTTTCCACGACTTGTGCGTTGCTTAATTGAGTTTCAGCGAGCTTGAGCATCGAGAAGTGGTTGCTGGAAGGATTATGAGTCGCGAGTGACAGATGTTTGCCTCGGCCGTTCCACAATATCATCTTAGCGCCTCTCATATTTGAGAGTTTGCGTGGATGAATCAGTAGGATCACTAGTGGAGATGGGCTAACTATGTACATGGTGAGGGGCAGGATGAATATGTAGGTCGCAAGCCGATCTGATTACTACGTGCTACGAGGTACGGAACTGGTTCCAAGAAAATGGTACAGCACCGGCGGGTTGAGCACCGCGTTTGAAGTGGGGCCTGATATGCTCGAAGCCGATACGGACACCAAGATAGGTGGTATTGCCGTTTGGACCCGAGATGGAGCTGAGTTTATCGGAAGCAGCGTTGTGGTCGATAGGTGAGAGATGCTCCACCTCTTTAGTGTCAAACGATCCGAGATCCTGCACCCACATGACGACGCTGGCGAGGTTGAGACTGACTACGTAGCTGCCACCTTCCTTGGCGCGGCGCAAAAGGGCGCTCAGTGCACCGGCAAAGCCCAAGATGCCTGCCAGATAATCGTTTAGCAGGTAAGTGGGGGGTAAGCGAGGAGAGGCAAAGCCGCCTTCTTCAGCAGAGAACCCGGTAGCGGTACAAGCCAGCTGATCAAATCCGCCGCGGGTGGCCCAGGGCCCGATGCGCCCCCAGCCGGTGATGTCAACGAAAATGATGCCGGGTTTGAGTTTTGCCAGATCCTTGGCCGAGTAGCCCTTGAGCTCAAGGGAACGATAGTTGCATACGTAAATATCGGCGTCGGAGATGACGTCTGCAAATGCTTTGCGCCCCTCTTCTTCGTTGAGATCGCAGAAGGCATTGAGCTTGCCCAGACCAGTCTCGTTAAGCATAGCGGCCGAGTCGGGATAGTCTGGCGAGGACATGTGGAGCACATCGGCACCAAACTCGGCAGCCAGACGGCTGACGATGGGCGCAGCAATCACATGACCGTTGTCTAGCAAGCGGATGTGCTCGAGAGGCAGCGAGGCGTTGTCCTTTTCTGGATCGGGCTGCGACAAGGGGGTGAGTGGAATTGGCTCACTCTCGTCGATTTTAGTGACTGAAATGAGTTCCTGCTGCAGAAGCGCCTTGCCTTGCGGGTGCTCGCGCCACTCTTGACGTGTGCGCAGCGCAATAGCACAGCCATGCGACTGGTTGATGGCATCTTCGAGCTCAAATGCATTCCATTGAGCAATGTTCTTGGCATAATCCTTCTTTTCAGGAGGGCACTGGAGCACCTGACACGCGGCGTCGCGGAGGCGCGGATAAGTGAGCAGCAGGAACACATGGCGGCCATCCTTTGTGGGATAAAAGTCGCTGTTATGGAAGAGCTTAGGATCCTCGAACAGGCGGAGAAGGTTCACGCCGTTGAGCTTAGTATAGAAGGCGGCAGTGAGCTGCATGATGGCCTCGTCAACCGAGACACTGACCTTGTCTAGCGCCGAGCCGCGCGAATGGGCCACTTGGGATACAGCAATGCCCGCCAAGGCTAGAGCGGCCGCGCAGGCGTCGCCAATGCGGTGAGTGGAAGGCACCACAGGATCATGCCCATTGATTGTAGCAGTATGAGCCGAGGTGTCGAGACCGATTTGCTTACCGAGCTCTTGGAGGATGCTCTCCGTGCTCGGAAAAGCGTCCGAGGCGTGCGCTGACCCGGTGGATGTGGTCATGATGGTGAATCTGGGGGCTCTGTAGAAACTTGCGACTGGGATGCGTGGTGATGGTGGTGAGCAAGATCGTGTAATGACCAGTTGGGCACTCAATGGCAGTTGAAAGCAATGTTGGCTGGAGCGCAGTTACGTAGTGATGTACACTGGACGAGGTGGAATTGGCAAAGGTGCGATCCTATTTATCACTCAAGTCATTGACTGACCTACGCCTCTTTCATGCTTGAAGCGAGGGATATGAAAGGGTCAGACAAAGGGACTGACGCAGAGAAACGTTCGCGACTTGGCCCCTCGCGGACTTGAACTCAGAAAGCTAGTTTGAAGGCTACAAGGGGCTCTCTGTAAACCATCCAGATATGAGAGAGGAAAAGGTCAACTGACGACGGTTCGGAGGCTTCGGCCGATGGATTCCGAGTATAGGCAAGAGGGCTGTTCTTGCTTTATAGCTGTCTTGACAGTCAAAGCACTGGGTGACGCGCCGAAGAGGGAGCCGCGAAGGGAACAGCTACGGCAGGCGACCTAGCGAGCTAGCGAGCGAGAAAATCAACACTGACGCAAAGCTGAACGGCAAGGCAAGCACTCTGTGACATTTTCCAGTCCAGTTGTGTATCGTGAATGCTGCAGGAAGCCAGCTGAGGATGTCGGCTAATTGTGAACAATAGAAGCGCACACCCATACTGTCCAGGATCTGCATTTTAGTGTGAGCGCAACGAGCCTCTTCCGACCTGCACTTACGACTCCGGTTCTTTTAACGAGCTGAGAAGTGGATCGTAGTACGATACTGACATAATTTATTGTAAGGTTAACCACGGACAAGGCACGAGAGCATTCTTGATTATTCACGATTTGTACAAGAAAGAAAATAGCAGGTACAACATGCCGTGTGCAGGATCGTGGATGTACGATGAGACTAAGTCTCTCTTGTCTCGGCGCAGATACCGCTCGTCGCTCTTGCTTCGTGATTTGTTATCCGTGATCGACTATTTTCATTCGCGATTGTTATAATAATAATCGTGAATTCGCGAATGCGTGGATTTGGCTTGGTGCGGCTTCTGCTCTTGCTAGTTACTGTCACTAAGCAAGAGCGACGAGCGGTATCTGCGCCGAGACAAGAGAGAATCGTCTTGTTCTGTTCACTCGTGAATTGTGCCGAACACTGCGCAGCGGACGACTCAGGTTACCGACGGGAAAAGCCACGCCGTGTACTGCCGCATCATGAAGTCCTTACTGTTGCTGTTGTTCCAATCCTACCTGGCAGAGAAGCTTGCCCTCGGGTACCGTGTCGCCATTCTGGACGTGCAGGTGCAGCTTCCCTGCAACCTGAGCTCGAATCGTCGTTTCGATTTTCATCGACTCACAGATCAGCAAAGCTCTGCGTGGCATAGGCAGTGCAAGGAAATAGGAGCGCAATCCCAATTAGAAAGTCAGTCTTTGATCCAATGCCAAATTACCCAAGTCAATCAATGCAGAAGCATGGTGCTCATACTCACTGTCCAGCTTCAACGTCGGCCTTATCTTCGACCAGGATTTTGAGGATTTTGGCTGGCATCGGGGTTACGTAGGCTGACTTGCTTGCGGTCGAGTCATCCGACGACTGGTTGGCAAGAGCGTAGGTGCGCATGCCGTGTCGTACTACTTTGATCGGTCCACAGAGCCTGGACGACCAGACCCAGGCGGTTTGTGCGCTGGTCTCGTGGTCCTGGAAGGAGTGGTCCGTCGCCAGAACATGGGTTGAGGTGATGCCATCAATCTCGAGCGAGAGCGTCGCAGTTGCCCAGCGCGCCCGTCCCGTGGCCAGATGAGATTTCGTTGTGGCGGGCAGAGACGATAGCTGCACTTGCGACGAAGTCAGCAGCGTGGAGCGCACGTGATGCATCTCACCCGGCTGAACGCCCAACTGCCACTCACCGTTGGTGCGTCCTTCCAGCCCGTTGCGCGTG
This sequence comes from Mycosarcoma maydis, assembly GCF_000328475.2. Classification (NCBI taxonomy): domain Eukaryota; kingdom Fungi; phylum Basidiomycota; class Ustilaginomycetes; order Ustilaginales; genus Mycosarcoma; species Mycosarcoma maydis. The sequence goes on from NC_026496.1 coordinate 27,387, forward strand.
GGTAGCGAGCTGTAGAACTTGGTCGATGCGCGACTCGCCTTAAGCTGCGCCGCCAGCGCCTTCGGCTGCGCCTTAGCGCTGTACTTTTCCTTGATGCGCTTCTCGGCCGCCTGTACTGCGTCAGTGGACTGGTTATGCCAGATCTTTAGCTCGTACTCGCCATTCGCGCCGTCGTACTCCACCATCACGTCCCACTGCTTGCCGCCATCGGGCAGAGAGACAACAAAGTTCTCCGTCTTGGACACGCTTCGATCGCACCCGTTGACCAGCCCAAAGCTCGATGGCAGACCGCTGCGCGATGGATACAGTTTGCTACGCAGCTCCTTGAATAGCTGGAACGCCGGAACAATTGCTGCTAAAGGCAGGGATGTCTCTTTTGGCCCCGTCGAAAGCGCCGAGGGAGCAAGCTGTTCGGGAAGACCCAGCAGCCAATCGAGGTTGTTGGGAATGAGCGAAGTGGTGTAAGTACCGTCGACAAAGCTCGGATGACGCAGACAGGAGCTCATAAAAGTCGTGTTGGTTGGCAGTCCGATCAGTACTGTCGTCTGCAACACCTGCAGCATCTTCTCTATCGCCTCGCGTCGTGTAGCCGCGTGCACAATTAGCTTGCCCAGCATTGCATCAAAGAAGATCGAGACTGACGTGCCGACGCGAATGCTCGTGTCGAAGCGCACTCCGGACTGGCCAAGGCAAAGCACCTCGAGCATCCTTACCACGCCCGTGCGTGGCGTAAAGTCCTGTTGATAATGGTGATAAGGCAGCACCGACAGGCGAGGGGTAAGGTGGTCAGTTATTTCGTCCGACCAGTGAATCGGCCAGTCGCCCTATCTTGCATTGTACTAGTCTATCAGTCGCGCAGTTGAATACTCACAGCACCAGGCTCCTCTGCGCAAACACGACACTCGATTGAGTGTCCAAAAGGCACTAGCTTGGCCACGGGCGCCAACTTGGAAAGATCGCCATCAGCACCGACGTATACACCGAGGCTGACTAGATCCAGTCCGCTACACATCTCCGTCACGGGATGTTCGACCTGCAAGCGCGTGTTGACCTCAAGGAAAAAGAATTCTTTTGTCTTGGGGTCGAAAATGTACTCGACCGTGCCTGCGCCTTGATAAGACAGCAGCGATCCGATGGTGACGGCCGACTTATGGATGCGCTTGCGAAGCTCCGGATCTGCCTCGCAGTCGACCGCAGGCGACTCTTCGATGATCTTCTGGTGACGACGCTGGACGGAACAGTCACGCTCGCCGAGCGCGTAGACATTGCCGTGATTGTCACCAAAGATCTGCACCTCGATGTGTTTGCCGCCCTCGATGTAGCGTTCGAACAGCAGTTCGGACGAGCCAAAGTTACGCTGGGCTTCGGAGCGTGCTCTTGCGATCTCAGAAGCCAGCTGATTTGGCTCGCGCACGATACGCATGCCTCTCCCGCCGCCACCAGACGATGCTTTGATCATGAGCGGATATCCGATCTTGCCTGCCATCTCGAGATTAATCTCGGCGGTACCGTGGTAGCCAGGAACAAGATGCGCATCATCGCCCAGCTTTTCCTGGAGCAGCTGCTTCGAACGGCTCTTTTCACCAATCGAGCGCATCACATCTCCGCGCGGGCCCAGAAAAGTGATCCGTCCTGTGGCGGCCACAGCGTCAGCAAAGTCGGCGTTCTCGGAGAGGTAGCCATAACCGGGGTGAATGGCATCACATTGGTGTGACAGTGCCACTTCGATCAGCTTCTTGATGTTGAGGTATGGGTTATCGTCGGTGGTCATGGGTCCCACATTGATCGCAGTTGTAGCGTGGGCTACAAACTCGGCCGAGGCGTCGACCTCAGTGTATACCACAACCGTCTCGACGTTCATCTGCTGGCAGGTGCGCACGATTCGCAGCGCAATCTCACCGCGATTGGCGACCATGACGCGACGGATGGGCTTGGGTCCATTGGGTGCGATGAACAGCGGGGTGCCCTGCACCGTGGGCGGGCTGGGAGGTAGCAGCTTGGACATAGTCATGGTCACCGTGATGGTGGTGTTGTCGTGATCGATGTGTTCGATATCTCCCCTTCAGTCAAATTGAGGATGATAGAAGCCACTTGGGAGACTGCTTGTGTTGATTAGCCGGTAGCGAGATGCCAGCAGCTGATATATGCTGAGGGCCGATAGGAAAGAGGAGGCTTCTGGAGAAAAGGTTGGACCAGGATCAAGGCGCCGCAACAAGACGGTATCCCGACCATAAAAGCAAACTTTGCTGCCGTATTAAGGCAGGCATTGGAAGAGGTTGAAAAGCGTGCTGTGTCCGACCATGTTTGGACGTAAGAGCAGCAGTAGCGCAGTGTGCTGGATCAACTTGCAGCAAAGTGATGTCCAGCGTAACGCATATGTGTGGAGCCATTGCGGATAGAATTGACCTGCTTGCACAGCGACGACTCGTCTGGCAGCCATCTAATGTCACATCGTGTGTTACTTGTTTTCACGAGCAGTCACCATCGCCTCCGCTTTCAGGAGAAAAGACCACGATGAAAATGAGTGAAGCTTCGTAGCACGGCAGCTGCAGAATGTCTCTCTGCCATGCGAAGTAGGGTTGACGGTGTGTAGTAGCCGGAACACTGCTGTGTTCCAAGCGGACTCAATTTGGAGCTAGCGTGCCAAGGACGTGCCATCGACACATGGCTTCCTTGCGAGCTAGCTGACCTGAGGAGATACAGTTCCTGAATGTGAAAGGTTGCCACTGACCAGAGGAGAGTTAAGCTTGGGCGGCAAAAGCGTGGTAAGCAAGCAAGTTTACACAGCCTGACAAGCGAAGTGGAGCTGCTGTACTACCGTCGATAGACCACCAATAGGTTGGCAGCCCAAGGCGTAAAACGTGGGATGAAGAAGACCTGCTTCACGCATTTACACCGCGTTACGCAGCGCTGTGATACAAGGAGATGGGTTCGCATCACTAAAAGCTAGAGTCGAGCACACTGAGATCATCTTCGTCGCCCTTGCGGGTCGGGTTTCCTCGCTGTTCTGGGCAAATTCGGGCGTTGATTACGTCCGATGCTGTACATACACAAGCTGTTTACTGATGGCAACCACTGCACCAAATTGATGTCTGGACGACTAATCGTGAATCAGACAGGGTCTGTAATCTTCAACTATCTTACTTGATCTAGGCATACGCAGACATACTTTATCGATATCGTCAACTTACTGTAGGCCTGTCCGGCGCACGGCGCGTGGAGGCCCTGCCTCTGTGCACGTGAATGGAGCGAAGCATGAATGGTGCGAGAACCAGGCTTTCATGGCTTGTCACCAAAACAAGCTTGCTGATCAGATCCGAATCGTAGGTGTGCTAGCTGGCTTCTCCTCGTTGTGTGGCACCAGCAGTGACGAGTCGGGAGTTTGAAAGGCGTAGCGAGCCAGACTGCGATCGACTTAGCGCCATTTTGGATTTGCTTAGCGAACTCGTGTGGATTTCGCGTGACGCGGTGCCGCAGTTTGGCGAGCTCTGGAGAGTGGTGAGGTGACCAGATGATTTCCGAATTAAAGCACGCGAGAACAGCTGATTGACAGTTGTGAGTTGTGAGTGTGATGCTTGATGTGCTGCCCCAGACAGCCTGTCTGGTAGCGCTGCGCCCTATCCACCAATTCATCTGACGATCCACTATTCGTGATTGTCTCGAGGGCCTTGAGGAAACTTCATCAAAATACTTAGCATGTTTACATGGACTGTCAATTCAGTTTGCATTGCTAGCCTACGAGTTACAATCATCTGCAAACTTGTGAAAGTCAACGCCGTGCGTATCAACTGTTCATACGGCGATTATAGGCGCGCCTGTGCGGGAGCTCCAGCTGAGGAGCTCGCCGCCTTAGCAGACTTGCGCTGGTGGTACCAGCTAACAATGCACTCGGCCACCGCTTGGGTGTGGCCCTTATACATGTGGTCGGAGCCCTGAACCAAGTGGATCTGCTGTGCGTCTTGCGCCCGGCCAGGGATGTTTGAGAGTTCATCCAGGTAGCTACTAGCATCATCCACGGGGACAGTACGGTCCTCGGTACCGTGGATAATGAGTCTGTGGAACCTTCAAGGAAAAGAGAGAGAGCTATAGTTAGCCAAACGGAGCTTACCTTACCGGCAAGACGGGGCAAGAGGAGGACTTACACGTCGGTGTTGTGAGAAAGCCGTTTCACGATGCTACGGATTGGAAAGTTGGCCATTCGAGCAAGATCCGTGGGATAAACTGGATACTCTCTTTGCACGCCTGCACTCTTTGTTCGCCAACGGAAGACACCCTCCTTATCAAAGCCACGCTTGTACATGTCGTACCTGTCCATCACGCGTGTCATATCCCAGCGACCAGAAACAGCCACAAAGTAAGGCACATCAACATCATCGTCCCAACGCAGGCGTTCATCGCGACCGAGGTATGCCCAGGCATCGAGAGAGCCGCGTGAGTGGCCAACGATCAGTTCGACACGGTAGCCTAGCTGGTGGCGCAGATGGTGCACCACCGCCTGGATATCTTGAATGTCCTGTGCTATATTGCACATGCCCCACGAACCTCCTGTATCACCGTTCCCGCGAAAGTCAAATCGAAAGCTGTCCATAGGGAGAGCAGCGGCGAGCTCTCGATGGTAGCTCTGATTCTTGTGTGCCATAAGGCCGTGAAGGATGAGCGCTATTTCGCGGGTTTTTTGCTGCGCAGAGTGACGGTGGTGCAAGATGCCAGCAATGTCTACGCCTGCCTCCGCAGACGGGATGCACAAGGATACCTCGTGTTCTGTGATGGACGATTCTCTGACGGCTTGCATTCTGTATTTGATCCTCGAAGGTGGTGGTGGTGGTAAGAATTATGGTTTGTGCTCAAGAGTGCACAGTTGGACTTGTGTAGATTCGATCGTGCGTGTACGTTTGTCAAGGATAAGAAGCTAAGCTGAATGGAACCCTTGAATCGATAGATGATCACTGAGGCGAATGTATGCAGCAATACTTACAGACGCATGGCATGAGGCTCGCTCAGCCTAGCAGTTTTAAGTATGTTTGAAAAGAGGGCCAGATTCTGTTGACAGTGGGGTGAGGCACGAGGCGCACTGGCCCCAGCCAACGAGGGGCTTAGATTCGCTACGCAGCGTTTAGATCACAATCACGAATCTTTCACGTTTCCTATTTGGGATACCTTGTGAGATGCTGACTTCGGCTACTCGCTCCCCAATACGTATGGTAGCCTGTGTGGAGGCACCGCCGCGTTCCTTTGCCTCTGCCTCGTCGCCCCTTCGGCTGCAAGCATCGCTTCCATGTACTTTTGAAAGTTCGTACGCTGCGTCACGCTGAGCGGCATACACACACAGTTTGCATTATCAAACAGGACTTCCCTTCCGCCATCCGCCGGTAGCCGCTGCTGAGCTTCGTTCATGCATGCGTTGCGCTGGCTCGCGGCACTGCCCAAGTGCTCTGCCGAGGCTGCCCGCTGGTATGGTCAGTCACTTACAGAGGTGACGAGCCTCGATAATGACTCACTCGCACCCCTGGTTGAATCTGTTGCCATCGGTCCAAACATGCACCCTTCTCCTGTGAACTGTTTGTGTTACGCAGAACCCTGGCATACGTAGCAACAATCAACCAGAAGCACACTTTGCTCGATACATGCGTTGGTTGCTTGTGAACCTCTCGCAAGACTTTGTTCTATCCAGCAAGCGAGAATCTCAAACATTTGATGAAGTGCTACACGCTAAGATCGAAATGTGAATCGCACTGCCGTTCCTGGTAGAGAGAGCAGGCGGGAGTTGTGAAGCACCACTTTGTGAGTCTGCAGCGATCGACCTAATTACAGCACCCGCAGAGCGTGCTCGTTTATTCGCCCAACAGCAGCTGGCGTTCAACTTCAACTCATTCTGAAGCTTCGCTATAGCTAGACACCTATCCGTGTCTTCATATCAGGAGCGATGGTTCCTTGTGCCTAGTGCTTAGAAGAACTACCACCATGGTCAATCAAGAATCAGCAACCCAGAGCAAGTTCAGCCTAGCTCTGCAGTCTAACATCATCGGTATATGCTCGCGGCTCGCGGCTATGCAGAAAGAAGGCGGAAAAAATTCGCGATCCTGATTCACGTTGTCAATTCGAGTATATCTGTTTATAAAGAAGCAGACTACTCCCGACAACGTCCCATTATCTGCACCTATTTTCCTCATAAACAACCATTCGGACTTGGGTTGTAATCCTCAACAGGTCGCGAGTCACGAGTGAGGGAGACTAGGTAAGGCGACTTGGGGACGTTGCCCAACTCTCGACTCGCAAGGGTGCGTCACACTCACGACAAACGACTCACGACTCACGACTCACGACTCACGACTGGGCGATAAATCACGAATCACGAATCGTGAATCGTGAATCGTGAATAAAAGCCACGAGCGTAGCGATTTTGAACAGCTGAGTGTTGACCAAGGTTTTGATTCTCTTAGCGAATCGGGAAGACGTCGACTCGTGACTCTGTGACCGAAACGGTTTCAGTGCATGCTGGCGTGCAAGCACACGTCTTTCTTATGGAGAGATGAACTACGAATGTGTAGAGTCTGACAAAGACGACAGATGGACAGCTCAAGGAAGGGTGTACCCGCCATCGATGATAGTGTCACTGCCAGTCTGGTACGAAGAAGCATCGCTGGCCAAGTAGAGGAAGAGACCTTTGATCTCTTTGACGTGGCCTTGTCTTCCGAGTGCAGACATACGGTATGCCTCGTTGACGACACGAGGACTGGCTCCTAGCTTAGTATCGAAAAAACCGGGGCTGACAATGTTGACTCGTGCGAATTCTCTCCATTCCCTCGCAAGCGACTTGCCCATGTGGGTGACGGCGGCCTTGGTAGAGTTGTAGACGGGTTGATCGACGGGTACGTTGACAATGTGCGCCGACATGCTCGAAGTGATGATGAGGTTTCCCTTGCCCTGACGCTTGAAGACCTCGCCTACGTACTTGGCGCAGTAAAAGACGCCGTCGACGTTGACTTCCATCTGACGCTTGTATTCTTCCACGGTCTGTTCGAGGATGGGTTTGGAAATGGCCATACCAGCGTTAGCGACGAAGACATCGATGCGACCGAAATCGGCAATGACCTTGTCAATGGTTGCGCGGACCTTGTCAACCAGTGAGACTTCGCACTGGTACGCCTTGGCCCGAATCGCGTGAGTCTTTGCGAGCACTTGCGCTTTCTCGATGGCACTGTCGTTCGAATTATACCAGAGTGCCACGTCTGCGCCAGCTTCAGCAACGGCCTCGATGGCAGCATATCCAAGACCTTCGCTCGCACCTGTGACGACAACCACTTTGCCCTTCATGCTAAGCTGCTCAAGCACATTCGTTGGCGTGTCAGGCACGGGTCTTGGCTCTCGAAAAGCCGAGCAGTCTTGGATTGTCATAGACATCTTAGCCAGAACAGTTCAGGTCAGAGGCCTAAGTGGATCGAGGATGTTCCAAGCGGGAGAGGCTGAGGAGTATCGCGGGAAGGATGTTTGTGTGGGGAGCAAGGTAAAGAAGCGAGAGAAGCTGGAGCTTGTCCACTGACTACGCCACAGACAGAGAGGCCTCGCCGTTGGTTGTTACACCTGCCTTGAGCGTTGCTGCCGTACGAGCTGACTATCGTTTCCTGTTTGTGTTGTGAACAAGGGTTTTCCACTCACGACTGTTTTCTTTGAAGGCAACGCTGGTCGGTGAAATTGATGCCCGATCCGCCGAAAAGAAGGGTTAAGGCCAACGTCCTGCTTAAACGCACAGGTAATCGCGATTCGAATGTTGGCGTCGGAGAGCCGCAAGCATGGCAGACAATCAAGAGTTCGTTCTGCTGTGACCTCAACCAAAATTCGTGATTCAGCCAAGACCCTCAACGTGCCAGCAGCATTCGTGATTCATTCGAGATTCACGCCTATTACCTCGACAGGCTTCCCTAGCGGCGGTTCACACAGATTATGGTATTTTTGTGCTGTTTTAGAGTCCCCAATTTTTCGTATCTATAGCATTCCGATTCACGATTCGTGATTCACGATTGTTGTAACATTCATGAGCTACGAGATCGTGATATTCAAAGACCGGATGGAAACTGCTCCTGCCAAAGTGGATTCTAATTCGTCCACAACCAACCTATACGCGCTCACAGAGCGAGCTTTTCTGTAACAACTGGTACACAATGGAGCGGCAAAACAGGGAGCAGAGGTGGAGCTGGAGCTGGACGCCATGCTCCACTTGTTGCTGTTGGTTGATTCGAGGTGGAGGCACGAGCGTGGAAGTGAGGTCGCCGCGGATCTGTTTGCTGAATTCGTGAATCACGAAACTCCTTCCATGTTCCATGTTCGGACCACCTAAAGCAACGCGTCTGTCTACTTTGCATTGCCGTTTATGCTGTGCAGGCTTTTCAAGACAACATGTCGAATATCCGAAAGGCTCACCGTCGCGGGTTCCTCAACCTGCACATCCGTGGAAGAGAGCAAGATGGCGGATGTGATTCACGAATCTTTGCCGTGGATCAGGCACTTCTACACGTAATATGATAATATGTGATGTCATGCTCGCAACAAATTCAGCGCACGAGACGTGTGTAGAAATGTGCACCAAAGCAAACGCCGTGATACGTCGTACGTGGGTACAGTTATCGGCATTCATTCGTGATTCGTGGTTCGTGATTCGTGATTCGTGATTCCCAATCACGAGTTATGGATCGTGAATGGATGGTTCACATGCTCAAAAACACTTGGATCCGCGTCCGAGATGAGAGGCGATATCCAGAAAGCTGTGTTGCCTCCATCGCAAGACGAAGGTGGCTAGTCACCGTGTTAACTGCAATCACGAATGACTCGAACGATTGCGCTGCTCCACGGACTAATGGTTGGTTCTTGGCAAACCTCCGAGTCAGGAGAGCGCGCTTGCTAAATGTGAATGTGAGTTAATTCAGGCCCGCTGCGCTCCAAAACTCACGACTCACGACTGTGCAGCAGACTCCACTGAGACAGCGGCAATCTAACTTATCACCAATCACGATTGCACATGCTCTCGCATGAACACGCTCCATTTTATATCCGTTGTGTCGCTGCTTAAACGTCTCTGCCAAGCAAGCCCATCCATCATTCTTGGAGTTTCGCCCTTGTTATACGCCGAAGCCAAAGCTGTCAAACAGAAATTTTCCCCTCGTGAATTCGTTTGCTTTGCCGAAGTCGTTCTTTACGTGATGTTGGGAATCTTCTCAATTTGAATCATTCGTGATTCGCAGCCTCAGCTGTGGCCTCATACGTTGTTCTGATCTGCCGTCATCTTGGGGTTTGATAACAGCACGACTATATTACCCACGACTTGCCTAGGCGCCTCCTTGTTCTTCTTCCCCCCGACAACTCTCATCCGCTCCGTCGTGCGCATTTACTTTCTTGACTCCTCTTTCGGCTGATCCCAAGTGATACTCCACGCAACACCAGCAAGCCTACATGGCTCCAGATTCGAGATTCGAACGCTACCCACGCCAAATATATATACATATATATAACACCACCGTCTGACGTCAAGCATCAGAGACTCGCCAGTCATGGCATCCACCTCTCATCAGCCACCCATCGTGTCTCCCCCGGATATGCAAGACGTTGAGTCTACCAACAACATGGGTGCAGCTCCCCTGGCTTGCGTCTCCAGCAGAGGCACTTGGGGAGAGCCGGAACGTGGTGAACATGTCAACGTCGACCAAGCTATGCAGGATTTCCAGCTTGTACGACAGTCCTCGCGCGGATCTGTATCCAGCGCTAACGCAGCCGCATCTTCCTCCGGACTTCGAGGAGCATCCGCTATTGGTCGTGCTCTAAGCGGCGGAGACCATAAAAAGCAGCCAAAGATCAACGAAAACGAACTGGATCTCGAGAACGTCCCTTCCGAGGAAACCTACGAAAACGACTTTGATCTCGGCAAGTGGTTGCTCACACGCAGTGCACAAGCAAAAGACGAAGGCATTCATGATGGCAAGCCTGTAGGCATGCTCTGGAAAGACATCTCCATCATCGCACCTGGATCGGGTGGAGGAGGCATCTTTGTCAAGACTCTTCCCGTCGCCATCGCAAACACTGCCTGGAGAGATCCCATCGGAATACTCGCCACCTTGATCCCGCCCCTCTCCAAGCTCTCTATCGCGCGCAACATGACCACCACCACCCTTCTTTACAGCTCCAACGGTATCCTCAAGCCAGGCGAGATGCTTCTCGTTCTTGGTCGTCCTGGTTCTGGCTGTTCGACCATGCTTCGCGCCATCACGTCCAAGAACCACACCAACGTCTCTGCCTTGGGCAAAATCCTCTATGGTGGTCTGTCACCTGATCAGATCAATCGCAAGTATCGAGGCGAGGTTGTCTTTGTCGATGAAGAGGATACCCACTTTCCTACGCTCACCGTCGGGCAGACACTCCAGTTCGCCCTCAAGAACAAGGTCCCCCACCGATCGCGCCGACTTAAAGGAGAGTCCCGTCAACAATTTATCGAGACTTGCATCGAAGTCATGCTCAAGATGTTTGGTATGACGCATGTTCGCGACACCATCGTCGGTGATCAAGCCGTTCGCGGTGTCTCTGGAGGTGAACGTAAGAGGACGACAATCTCCGAGGCTCTCGCCACCCGTGCTAGTGTTATCGCTTGGGACAATTCGACCCGCGGTCTCGATGCATCCACCGCTCTCGACTATGCTCGTTCCCTTCGTATCATTACCGATCTCGCTCAGCGCTCCACCATCGCCACCCTCTATCAGGTATCAGAGAGCATCTTTGATCTTTTTGACCGCGTCGCCATCATCGATCAGGGTCGTTGCATCTACTATGGCCCACGCAAGTTCGTTCGCTCCTACTTCTACGAGCTCGGCTACGATACGCCCGATCGTCAGACTACTGCCGACTTCGTCACCGCCCTCACCGACGTCAACCAAGTCGTATTCCGCCCGGGAATGCAGAATCAAGCGCCCAAAACGGCCCAAGACCGCGAACGAGTATGGAGGTCCAGTAATCTTTACCACCAACTGGAAGCTGAGATGGAATCCTACGAGCACCATCTCGCCCAGGCCGAGCAGGCAGACCAGCTCAAGCAGACCGTGCGTTCCGAAAAGCGCAAGGGAGTCAACAAAGGCTCCAGCTATACCGTCAGCTTCTGGGACCAAATTGTTAGCTGCATTTGGCGTCAACTCCTCATCAAGTGGGGCGCGAGAGGGGATCTTTACGTCAAGCTCTTCACCATCATCTCGGTCTCGTTCATGATTTCGTCGCTCTTCTACAAACAGCCTTTCGACTCCGAGGGAGTTTTTACTCGCGGTGGTATTTTGCTCTTTGCTTGCTTGTTCAACGGCTGGCTTCAGCTTTCGGAGTCCTTCGAGGCTGTAGCCGGTCGTCCGATGCTCAGCCGACATCATCAATTTGCCTTCTATCGTCCATCAGCGGTGGTTTTGGCACGCGCTCTGGTGGATATTCCTTTCCTTCTGGTGCAGTGTTTACTCTCTTCCATCATCATCTACTTCCTGGCGAACTTGAGGAGCGACGCCGGTGCCTTTTGGATTTTTTACGTCTACTGTTTCCTCTCATCGTACTCCTTGACGGCTCTCTACCGAATGTGCGCCGCTTTCTCACCAGGCTTCAATGAGGCTATTCGCTTCTCGGTGCTCGCCCTGAATCTTCTCATCATCTGGGTGGGCTACGTACTTCGCAGACCACAAATGAACTGGATGATCTGGCTCAGCTATGCTCAGCCTATCAGCTACGCGTTCGAAGGCTTCCTTGCCAACGAACTCAACTACCCAATCAACTGCACATCTCAACAAATTGTTCCTTTTGGTGAGGTCAGAGATGTAGCCTACCAGACCTGCTCGCTCACCGGTGGAGAACCTGGCTCAGTCATTGTCCAAAGCGCCGACTACCTCTCCGTCACATTCGGCTACTCGAGATCTCACATTGGCCGCAACGTCGGTGTCATGATCGCGTTCGCTGTGCTTTACCTGATCCCGACGGTGATTGGAGCCGAGATCATAAACTTTGGAGGCGCCGGTGGCGGTGTCACTGTCTTTGCACGTACCAAGGCTGCCAAAGCCAAGCTTGCTGCATCAAAACCCGCTGGTAACGATGACATCGAAGAAAAAGCTGTGGTGGCTGCCGATATTCCCAGCTCGTCTGACAGCAACGGCAGCATCACGCGTGCCAATTCGCCTGCAGACCCCGGCAAAAAGGGCAACGGATCGGACAAGCAAGCATTGACGAAAACAGCACAAGAACTCGACAAGAAGGCCATCTTCACCTGGAAGAACGTCTCGCTTCAATTGCCGACTGGACGAAAGTTGCTAGACGATATCACCGGCTATGTCAAGCCGGGTACGATTACAGCGCTCATGGGAGCTTCCGGTGCCGGAAAGACCACGCTACTCACGGCGCTCTCGCAGCGAGGCGTGAGTGGCAACTTGTCCGGGGATATTCTCGTCGATGGCAAGCCACTAGGTCCCGGCTTCCAGCGGGACACCGGCTTCGTCCTCCAAGGCGATGTCCATCTCGCATCTCAGACCGTGCGTGAGGCAATCGAGTTCTCGGCGCTTCTCCGTCAGCCTGCCGAAGTTTCTCGTGCAGAGAAGCTTGCTGATGCAAAACGCGCAATCGAGCTGCTCGAACTCGAAGATCTGCAGGATGCGCTCATTGGTGTCCCTGGCTTTGGTCTCGGTGTCGAGCGCAGGAAACGTGTCACGATTGCCGTCGAGCTGGCTGCCAAGCCCGATTTGCTCCTCTTCCTCGACGAGCCCACTTCTGGTCTGGACTCGGCCGGCGCAGCGTCGATTGTCCGTCTCATCCGTCGCCTCGCTAGCGAAGGACAGGCTATTCTTTGCACCATCCATCAGCCTAGTGCTTTGCTCTTCGAGTCGTTCGATAACCTGTTGCTGCTCCAGCCCGGTGGCAAGACGGCGTACATGGGTCAGATCGGCAACGAGCGTTCCAAAGGATCGGACAGAGTGCGCGAGTACTTTGAGCGCAATGGCGCACCGGCTTGCGCTCCGACCACCAACGTTGCAGAATACATGCTCGAGGTGGTTGCGCAAAAGACGCAAAAGCCGTGGTCCGAGCGATGGAAGGCATCGCCCGAGGCGAAAGCACTCCGTGAACAGGTTGACGCTATCAACGCAGAGCGTGCTGGTCGTGCCATGATCCAAGACTCGCGAGCCGAACGAGAGTATTCGGCTACGCTCAAGACGCAGATCATTGAGTGCACCAAGCGACAGTTTCGTGACCTATGGAGAGATGCACCCTTCGCCTACGGCATCCTCTTTTCCAACTTTGTCACTGGCTTCGCTGCAGGAGGTGGCTTTGCTCATCTGGGCAACTCGACCACCGACCTGCAGTATCGCGTCTTTGTGGTGTTCTTGGTGATTCTCAACTTCCCCGCCACTGTCAATTCGATCATCTCCAAGTTCTGGGAGATGCGCATCACGTTTACGGTGCGTGAGGGTCCCTCCAAGACTTACTCGTGGATCGCGTTTATGACGGCATTTGTGGCGGTGTCGATTCCCATCGCGCTGGTAGCATCGGTGCTCTTCTTCCTTCCGTCCTTTTTCCTTCCCTTGTATTCGCAGAGATCGACGGTGGCAGGCATGTGGTACTTTATGATTTTTCTGGTGACGTGCTACGAGATGTTTTTCTCACTTGCACTTGCCGCAGCTTGCCCTACTCCGGTGACGGCCGCCAATCTGCTGCCTTTCTTGCTGCCATTTATCGCGATTGTCAACGGCGTCATCAAGCCAAAATCGACACTGCCTGCCCCGTGGTCTGGGCTTATCTACGCCAATCCACTCTACTGGTACGTGCGCTCGATGGTAGGCAATGTTCTTCACGATCTCCCCGTTCGATGTCGACAGGAGGACCTGGCCATCTTCGACGCACCCGCCAATCAAAGCTGTGCACAGTATGCTCTTGAGTGGGTCGAGTCTGTAGGGGGTCAGCTGCTCAACCCTGACAGCAACAGCCGATGCGAGTTTTGCCAGTACCAGGTTGGTGATCAGTTTGCTGCTACGCTTGGCGCCACCTGGGATTTCCGCTGGAAAGGTGTTGGTATCGTAGCGGGCTACACGATCGGTCAACTGTTGTTGGCATACGCCGCATACTGGTACTTCACCGAAAAGGGCTACGGAATCGGCGCTCGGCTCATTTCGGCCCTCGTCGAGAAGGTCAAACGCCTTGGCAAGCGTCGCCAATAGAAACAAGCACCCCTCATTAGCTCAGATGTATCTCTAACTCCTCCTTTCGCCCTATGCTGATTTCCTCATCGGAACATGTTATTCATGCTGGCAACACTCATACTCACTCTCATCCTCAGAGGTTAAACAAGAGGATGCCAAGCTCGACATCGTATTGGGGTGAAACAATGAATGTTACGAAGAAAAGACAGACTAAGATTTGATTGGGGTGAAGGCTTGAAGTTGAAGTCGAAACGTAAGAGGCAACAAGAGTCAAAAGCTGATCAATGGGTAGTTTGGACGGCTCCGATGAGGTGCTTAAGGGCAGACTTGTGATCAACATGGGGATGCTCAGTGACTACGGTGACGCCTCGCTGGTTTTCTTTTGCAAGAGCAGCTTGGTCGTGGATAAAGTCGATGTGACCAGTGTAGAGGCCGGTAGACATTTCGACAAGGAGCTGAGCCTGCTCTTCGAGTAAGCCTGCATTCTTGAACGTGTCGAACCACTCTTGCTGAGGAATGGGAATTGCATTCACCTTGGTGCCGGTGATTTCAGAGACGTACTGAGCGAGCTCGGGGACGGTTTTTTTCTCAGTGACAAGCTGCACAGCTACAATATGTCCCTTTTTGGCGACGTCGGGAGACGATGAGGGTGGTGCAACGAGGTATTTAAGCGCGGTGGTGGCGATTGCAGTCGAGTCGATAAGCTGGTACGACCTGTCGAAGGGTATCAACACGGATGGCAGAATGTGGGGAGGATTGATGGCAAGTGGAAGGACAGCTTTGAGGTTGGAAAGAAAGTAAGGAGGTCGCAGTGCATACAGCTCGATTCCGTCACGAAGCTTAGCCAAGAAGCCGTTCTCTGCAATGTGGACGTTGCGAATGGGGCCGGTTCCGTCGCTCTTTTCGGCACCGATTGAGGAGAGGTAGACAATCTTTGTGAGGGTCGAGCTAGCGTTAGCAGCCTCGGTGATTGAGTCGACGTATTTCTGTGAGAGCGAGAAAGGATCCTTTGAGCCGTAGAATGGAGGGTTCACGATAAATGCAGCCTGACTGCCATCGAGAGCGTCCTTGATCGAAGCGACGTTGGCGATGTCAAGCGGCGTCTCAGAGACAGTGACGTTGCTTCCAGTGGCTTCGAGCTTTACGGGAGTGCGCGAAGCAAGCCGGATCCGGATCTCAGGGTGCTGTTGCTGCAAGAGTACGGCGATGAGTTTGGCGTTTGCAGAGGAGGCGGGGAAGATGCTGATTTGAGAAGGAGCCGGCATAGTGGGTTTGGTGTCAGTGTCACGTACGTGCCTTGAGAAGGAGGAGCTGCTTTGGAGTCACAGAGTATTTTGAGAGGATAGAGCTAGATGGTCTAAGCTTCTTTAGTGTGAGTAAGACCGGCACCATGGTCTGTTTGAATAGCACCGGTTATATAGACGTGAGCAAGGCTAAGACGCTGATACCATATATTTCACAGCTCCTCACGGTTCACAAAACAGCGAAGTTGGTACGAGAATACATGATGCACAGAAGCTTGTCTCCGGCAGGCAAGTGCGCGGGCAGTGATCTGATTGAATCGAGGACAAGAACAAAGATCAGGATGAACGAAAGGCTCTGTAGCAAACGTTAGTGCAATCACGAAGGAAACCCCAGAGCGGACAACGTGCAACACGCAAGTCCGCGGACCTTCAACTGGAACCGTTCAAGATCCCGATTCGTATTCTACGGTGGGAATCGTGAATCAGGCTCTGACGAAAATCAACACCCGATCGAGAAACGCACTCGTGAATAAATAAATAAATCGTGAACATTTACAGTCACATTCGTGATTCACGATTGCAGATGGCGCGAGCGGCGTGAGCAGCGCCAACTCACGACTCACAATCCCCGGATCATGAACATTGTAGAATCGTGAATCACGAAGGTGTCGAATTTGGCAGATAAATCCTTAACGCCGCGCACAAGGAGGTTAGCATAATTTCATGGCGCCATGATGTGATGCCTGTCCTCCGGTGCACATACACGATTCGTGATTATTGACGCATTCCATCCTACCGATACCTTCAAAAAGAAGTGCAAGTGTCAGTGGTAAAGTCACGAATGGCCGCCAATAAGAGTCTTGAAGCATCTGTTGGGTTACGGAGCACCTTATCAGATCATGCTGAGCTTTGATGGTGTGCTTAAAGCCGAGGCCATAGCATCATCTCCAGATCGCCGTGCGCCGATCTGTTCTGGACTGCAGAGGTAATCATGAGTCTCAACCTCCACACGGACCAAGTCTTGTATTCGTGATTGAATGTGGAATCCATGGTAGATGGTTTCTTCTCGTTCGCGCTCACTTGACCAAGAGAATCTGAAGATAAGGCCTGTCGTCATGCCCGTGATTCACGTTGTCTCGTTCAAGTACAAGGAATCCGTCTCCTCCCAGGAGCGGCTCGAGCTGTACAGCCAATTCGGGACATTCAAAACCCAGTGTCTGTACACGGACAACCAACCCTATATTCTCGGCTTGAAAAGCTCGACTGAGAACACTTCGCCTGAAAACGCTGGCAAGGGCTTCCATCACATTTTTATCACCACTTTTCCCTCGCAAGATCACGTCAAGTACTATCTCGACAAAGATCCAGTGCACCTGGCCTTTGTGGTAAGTGACAGTCTCGACGCAATGCCAATATTTGAAATCAAACCTGACCACTTGCTTGCTCTTTGTCGCTCGGCTATCGTCGCTGCAGGACAAGGTCAAAGCGGCACTTGACGACGTCTTCATCTACGACTTTGACGTGTGAAGCGCAGTCCTATCACAGCACATGTCAACAAGTTGAATGCATTAAGAATGATGACAAACCCATATACAAATTACATACAAACGCACATCATGAGGGACCAACCAGCTGTAAACATTGTCGACTACGATCGCGCCCGGAAAGAGCCCGAAGACGCAACCCGAGCTGACACAGCCTTGCTCGACGTCAACGCCTGAGTAGCGCCTTCTCGCGTGTTGGTCAAATTCGACAACGGACGTTTGACTGTGACTTGCACTGCTTTGCTGCGGCGAAGCGAGGCAGCTGTGGGACGGCTGACGGACGACGAGGATCCCGAGACAATCCTTCGCGAGCTGAGTGCAGGTGTTTTACTCGAAGCTCCACCGGCTAGTGCAGGCGTGGAAACCACTCGTGACTTTTGCTCAAGCTCCTGCTTCTCTCGAGTCGAAAGCCTTCGACGCGACTGAGCAGCGACAGTAGCCGTAGCAACAGGATCTGTTGCGGGTGCCTCTATGATCGGCGGCTGTGGCGATGAAGAAAGCGAGCCTTGCACCTCTGCTCTAGCGCGCTTCGACGAGCGTGATGAAGATTCGTCGCGTACCGCTTTGGGACTCGATCTATCCGAAGTACGACCGCTCGTTCGTTTCTTGGTCGTGTCGCTCGAGTCGGCCATCTCTTCCTTCTGCGCCTTCCTCTTGCGGCTTTCTCTTTGAACTTCCTGATTCTGCTCCTCCTCGACCTTTGCAGGCATCTCTTCAGTGGCTGCACTTCCACCCGACAGTCGCGCTGAGCGACGTGTCGAAACCCGAGCACCGCGTACTGCCGTTTTCGCTGCAACGCCAAAAATGGCATCGAGCTCGGGATTGTTTCCGAAGCTTTCCCCAAAGCTGATAGCACTTGCATCCGCAGAATCTTTGCATGGCCTGTTGATTCGAGTCGATCGACGTGAGCTTGACGTGTCCGCGTTCTCGAACACAGCCTCGCTCGCAGTGTCTGCCGTTTCAACCGTGCTAGTTAGGGAAGGCAGTTCGGCATCTTCAGCAACAACCGAAAGGCTGCCCTGGTCGTTGCGCCTATTCTGGTCTCGAGCATGAATCTCGGCCACCTCGCGTTGGTCGAGCCGCTTCAATGAGGTGACCTTAACACGTTGAGCTGCATCGTTGCGTTCCAACAGAATTCGATCGCGCTCGTTGCGGAGCTCTCGTGCTTCCGCTTCTAGCATCTCGCACCTCTCGACCAAATGTACTCGCTCTTTTTCTGCCATCTGCAGCTCGGATCTCAACTCGTCCACTTGCTGCGTCGCATTTGAGCCGCTTGCCACTGAAGACGAGCTCTGATCAAGCAAGCTGCGTGCGCGTTGTTCGGCCTCGGCAAGCTTGACAATTTCCTTCTCTTTTCTCGCCATGTTCTGCTCTGCCACTGCCATCTGTTTGACGAGTTGGGCCAGCTTCTTTTCAAGTTCCACTTTCTCCCTCTGCCAGTCGACGCGATGTGATGCCCCTCCATTTGACGATCCACGTGAGGCGGCGATGGCGGCAGATGTGATCGATCCTACATGAGCGGGACCGTTCGTTTTGTTGAGCGAAAGGCGTGCGTCGTTTGCCAAGTCTTGATAGATGTCATGCTCAAGCTTTGCTGCCCATGCTTGCTCGCGTGTCTCAGCCGATAAACGCTGACTCTGTGCGGCTAGGTGAACGTTGCGTTCCGTGCGCAAATCAAGCAAAGATTGGACGTGCGAACTGATGGCGCTCGCCGTCACCTCGAGCGCACGCAAAGCTGGATGTGAGGCCTTTCTTGAAGAGCCCGAGATGAGCGCGCCTGAGGAAGTCGACCTAAGAGTATCGTTGGCTGGAAAGAGGTCTCTTTGGAACAGCGGCCGGTGGCCCTCGAGCCAGGTATCTTTGGAAGGCAGACGCTTGGACGCGCCAACACTGGCCAGGCTGCTGGTAGAAACAGATCGAGAGCCGCTCGATTCGTCGTTTGCCTTTGTCGCTGCAGAAGTCGGATCTCTCCTTTTGGCATCGTCTTGTTCGGCCTCGACCATGTCCAACAGCTCCTGATCAGCGCGTCTCACAGTATTAATAGCCTCGGTAGCAAGACGTTTCAAGGCTTGATTGTACTCGACCAAATGAGCTCGCTTCTGTTCGAGCTCCTGCACCTGTTGAGCGTACAATCCTGCCGCACCCACCTTGGATGACGAAGCGGTCGGCGGTTCGTCGAAAGCAGATGCCACAATCTGAAAGTCAGGAACAGCAGAGCGAATGGCTGAGCTGGTGACTTCACCAATACGAGCTCGAACTCGAGCCACAGATCGATCGTTTGCTGCTTTGTACTGCAATGCCGAAGCTTTGATTGCCTGTAAATCCCTTCGCGTGCGAGCGAGTGCGTCCTTTGTGGCTTTGTGTGCATGGCATTCCGTTTCGAGCTGCGCGGTGAGATGGAGCAGTTTTGCCTTTGACGCTTCTGCCTTGCGCTCAAAGTCCGCCGAGCGTTCCAGCTCCTCTTTCTGAAAGCGCTTCGTTCGTTCCAAGGAGGCTGTAAGCGTGCGACTTTTGGCGGTCAAGGCGGTGCGCACTTCAATATCTTCTTCTCTTTGCGCGATCATGGCATGTAACGCGTCGGCGAGGGCGGCTAGCGAGTCTTCAGGCATCCCTGCAGTATTGAGCGGCGATCGCAAGTACCCTCGCGAGATGAGCGTAGCATTGAGCTGTTCGAATGTAGGTCGCACGGCATTGGCGGCTTCGACTGAAATGTTGGCGGGCAGGTCTGGAAGGTGGTCGTAAAGCCCTGGCTGAGGCGCAGAGGCAGTCGTGTTGGCGTCCATCTTCACTTCAGATGTAGCCACAGCCATTGTGGTGTTGCCGTTGGACAATTTTTTAGTGATGGTGGTCGAGATCCGTGCATTATCGACCACACAGAAGTATGGCCATTTGACTAATTCTGCCACATCGCTTTCGCTTTCCTCGATGAGAACAACACTCGTGACTGGTGTCCTCGTGCCTGTGACTCTCGCGACGCGTCTCAGGCCAAGGTCGACCTGAGCCAAAATTTGTGGAGAGCCATGCACACGTGACCTAAATTCGGTTGAAATGGCGTAGAAACCGAAATCGGGAGCTGACCCGATTTTGCCAAGTGCTTATATGAATCACGAATATGCACGACGCGACCCTGTGAATCCTTTCGTTCTTACACTTTCGTACTCGTGATTCGTGATTGGTTTCTGAAGCCTTGCAACCACCAGACGAGCTCTTCAGCGCCTCTTTTCCATTCCTTGCACTCACGTACGTGCTGCTAACGCTGCTGACTCGGTCCAATCTTATCCAAAGCAGCCCCGGTATCCTCGAAAGGTACCTTACACATCTCGATATGGCTTCACGCGCAAGGCCTAGTTTGGCCGACACCTCGTATCCAGAATCCACGACATATGCAGAGACGTACGAAGAAGCCTCGTATGCGAGCTCTTCCGAGGGAGGCGGATCTGCCATGCTGTCTCGACGGGCGCCATCGATTCTATCCGGAATCTCGCGAAGGAGGTTCGAGGAGTACTCGATGCCTGAACCCAGTTTGAGTAAGTGCTCAAGGTTGGCGCTCTGCCATTGCGAAGTCAGCCCACCTTTTCTCTTGGTGTTCTCAGGCTCACCTTGGCTCGCATGCGCACATTGGCTTATTTCTGCTGCTTTCACTAATACAGGCAACGTGGGTCAGAAGAAACGCTTCAAGCCCGGCACAGTGGCGCTGCGAGAGATTCGCAAATACCAGAAATCCACCGATCTTTTGCTGCGAAAACTTCCGTTTGCCCGACTTGTCCGCGAAATTGCCAACGACTTTGTCACCTCCTACGAGCATGGCGAATACGGCTCGGGCTTGCGATGGCAGAGCTCGGCCATCTTGGCGCTGCAGGAGGCGACTGAAGCCTTTCTCGTGCACTTGTTTGAAGACGCGTAGGTTTCATCATTCGCTTGTCATGTTCCTGGCTAAACTAGGCAGACGCAAGCGCTGAAATACTCTCTCTCTCTTATCCTCTCTTGATTTGATCTCTTGACTTTGATCTTTTGACTTTGCTCATTCGCCGTCTATCTCTACAGCAACCTGTGCGCGATCCATGGCAAGCGCGTGACACTCATGAAGAAAGACTTCCAGCTCGCAAGACGCCTGCGTGGCCGATGGGATGGTTTGGGCGGATACTAGACTTCCTCCATCTCAGCCTTTCGCTGTCCTCTTCGCTCTCCAGTCTTGCTCGCATTCTCAATATACCGTCAAAGTCGAGCCCTGTTCTGCTCAAGTTCTTATTTTCTTTCATTGTCACCTCAGCTTGTGCACCCGTGTACACCAGTCTCAAATTGAATTCGCTCTGTCAACCTCACGACGTGCGATCCGACGCTTAAAGAGTGAAGATTGTCCTCTCTTCGAGAGAAGGAAAACAACGTTTTGGAAGAGGTAGGAGTGGTACAGGCGAGCAGAGTTTACCAACCAAAGATGCCGTCGGTGATTCTACCGAGCATGCTCGTGCTCGCAGTGGCAGCTGCAGGTTTCTGATCAGCTGTGCCAGCGTTCGAAGAGGTGGTGGCAGGCTTGGAAGAAGCAGCAGCGCCCGAGCCAAACAGGGAAGATGCTGCCTTGAAAGGCGAGCCGGCGAGACCGCTCAAATTACTAGTCGAAGCCGACGTCTTGAAAGCAATTGAAGGATCATTGATGACCGAAAGCGGTCGACCAAAGGCAGGATACGACACATTATTGCCTGCCGACGGCGTCGCGGCACCAGACGCAGTCGCTATGTCCTTGCGGCCAGAATGGGCGCTGACACCTTGACCAAATGCGATGGAGTGGCGGTTGTTCTGTTTGTTCGAAGCGTCATTGCTGGCAAGGCTGGATGGATTGGCAGCTTTAGCACGTGACAAAGAGACAGCGGATGCACCAGCTGCTTCGAGCGAGGCAACAGCGATCGACTTGGAAGACGCTTTGTACGTTTCAGCTGTGTGACGCGAGGGGAAGACGTCCATTCGGAAGACAGCATCGGCACCGTTGGTAAGGGCAACCTGGTGGAAGTTGTCGTCTTCCCATCGAACTCCGACCATGCATGCACCAGCGACGATCTCGCCGCTGCGACGCAGAGCATGAAGCGCCTGGAAGGCTTCAGTGTAACGGAGACGAGTGCAGCACGACAGCGGAGGCGCGGAAGGCTGATCTGCAGCCTGCTCTTGAGCTGAGCCACTGCCGGTAAGGTCAATGGCTTCAACTAACTCGACCCCGCCGATGCTGGCAAAGAGCTCAAGGACTGCTTTCTCCATCCAAGTCGGGTACCCGTATACCAGGACAGTGCGTTGTGCCAAGCCCAAAGCGGTATCCGATTCCGCCGAATCGGGCGACAGAACTCCATCGGTTGCGGAGACCGTGGTTACTGACGGTGATGTCCTTGAAAATGCGGCCGTGGAGGATGGTGTCGTCAAGGTAGAACGTCCGGGAAGCAACTGCGCAGATGACGAATCCGTGTTGTAGGGAGAGCGGAGATTGTTTGTAAAGGAGCCTTCAGAAGAGATACCCAGAAAGGACGATTTGGCCGCAGCAGAAGCTTGATCCTCAAGTCGTTGATTGGGTGGGGCATCCTCATCATCGTCTTGATCCATGGAGCCGGGTGCCGCGCTGAAGGAAGTGGATGTTGCAGGAGGGGTCGAAAAGGAACGGCTGCTGCGGGCGGGGGATTCCGCGGGAGTCTTTCGAGCAGGCGTAGCTGATGCTGTTGCAGGAGCGGGTGTAGCAGATTGACGCCCACCACGCAAACCCCCGGCACCAAAGATACTTTCCTTGCCACCTCGCCATGGCGTGCCAGGCCCAACCGAGCCGGCTCGAGTAAAGGATGCGTCGTCGCGCCTATCATTGAAGAAGCTCGAGCTGAAGCGGCCAGTAGGAGAAGCTTGGCCCTTGGACGAAGGAGTGCTGTCCTCCTTGCCAGATTTCGAAGCGGGAGTGCCAAAAGTGATGCTCGTATCAACATCCTGTGCTGCTTCAGGCGACGTAGGTTCCACTTGGCGCGCAGGAAGCTTGTATGGCTTCACAATCTTGGTGCGGCTGAGGTAGCCTGGGATGTAACTCATATTTTGACTCTGCTGTTCCAGATTGAACCTTTGTTGGTCGATCGCTTGCTGCTGGTGATGTTGCTGCCCATTGTGTTGCATGAAACTTGCCTGCGACAGTTGTGGCTGTTGCTGAGCGTTCTGATTGTGGAAGGGACTACCAAAGGTCTGATTTGGCTGCGACTGCAACTGTTGCTGCTGAGCGTTGAATGGAGCGGGAGAGGATGAGTTGAGACCAAGTGCGCCTTGCCCGTAAGAGTTGGGCTGTGATGACTGCTGTTGTTGGGGCTGAGGCTGTCCACCAAATCCAGAAGAGGAAGATGATCCGAATAAGGTATTACTGCTTTGCGGCATGCCAAACATATTCGTCTGCTGAAGCTGATGACCTGCTTGGCCCGCATTTGGCGCAGTTGCGTTGTTGTTGCCAAATAGCGACCCTGTGTTTTGTTGCTGTAGCGGCTGTTGGATGCCAGGAGTGCCTGACAAAGGCTTTTGTCCGAAGAGTGCACCTGACTGCGGCGTTCCTGCCTGCTGCTGCTGCTGCGTTGTGTTGTTCGAGACATTGTTGCCAAAGGAAAATCCACCTGGCGTTGAGAAGGAGTTGTTGAAGCCTCCCCCTGTGCTGGCGCCAAACGGCGTGGACGACGGCTGATGTTGCTGTTGACCAGCCTGTTGCGGTGTTGCCGCTGGGTTCGAGAACGAAAACATGGCCAAGATGTTGTGTCCAAGCAAAGCCGCCGTACTTGACAATACAGAAGGCTGTCAGGGTGATGTTGGTTGCAGCTGGTTACGTGATACGTCGGTGTGATGAATCATGAATGTTTGTTGTTCTTTTGCTTGAACGCGCTTTGAGAGCAGATTCACAGATTTATCTCGGCCGTTACAAATTCACCTCGGCTCTCGGTGAAAAATGTCGCATTCGTGATTATTCAGGGTCCAGACATTATTCACAATTGACGCATACCTGCATGCTCGTGCTCAGCAACTCAGAGGAACACAGCAAAGGTATTTGCCACCGAGCCGTTCGTCTCGCCGCATCTTCGCTCCTTGCTCCTTGCTTCTTGGCTTCCTCCAAGGATTTCCATCGTATCAACTAGCTCTTGCATCGATATGACCGCAGCGAAACATCCCACGCGCAATATCATCGTTGTTGGAGGCGGCATCGTGGGCTCGAGCATCGCCTACTATCTCTCCAAGGCGGTGGCAACTACAGCGACACGAGCAGCGACCAAGATCACCCTCATCGAAGCTTCCGCAGCACCTGCACCCGGCGCATCGGGAAAGGCTGGTGGCTTTCTCGCTCTTGACTGGCATGGGCCTGCAACAGCGAGCTTAGCCAAGCTGAGCTTCAATCTGCATCGCTCACTGGCAGACCAGGATGGTGGGCAAGAGAAATGGGGTTATCGAGAGGTCGAGACATGGCAGGTCCACATCGATTCGAAACTCAAGGAAAGGCCAAAAAAGGCGAAGTCCGTCATCAGCTGGCTTGACCAAGAAATTGTACGCTCCACTTCGAACATGGGTGGTGGTGGCACAACCGCCCAAGTTCACCCTGCTCAACTGACACAGCATCTGGTCGACGAGTCGCAAAGAGGTGGCGTGCAAGTTATGTTTAATTCTCGAGCCACTGGCTTGCACTTCAACGACGATCGGCAAATTGACAAGCTCGAGGTCACAGACACCCGATCAGGAGACACCAGGACGCTCGATGTGGATGACCTTGTGATTGCAGCGGGGCCCTGGACAGGGTCGCTGATCACCCAACTGTTCCCTCGAAACTTACTGCCTGCGCATCTCAAGTCGGCATCCTCAATCGACGGGTCCCGGGCTCACAGCATTGTGATTGAATCTCATAAGCCTTTGTCAGCGGACTGCCTGTTTACCGACATGTCTTACGGCCCTGGTGGTCGCAAGGCAGGAGCACCGGAGCTCTACTGTCGTCCTGACGGCACTGCATACGTATGCGGTGGCTCCGACGATGCTCCTTTGCCCGAAACCGCTGATGAAGTGGAATTCGACGACACCAAGGTTGCTTCGCTCATGGAACAAAGTGCGGTTCTTTCACCCTCTTCGTTGGATGTCGACGCAGGAGCTACCTTGCTTGCAAAGCAAGCGTGCTATCTTCCGATCAGCAACAGAACTGGCAATCCCATCATTGGGGGGAGAGATGGCGTGTATATTGCTGCTGGTCATTCGTGCTGGGGCATTACTAACTCGTTGGGAACGGGTAAGGCGCTTTCAGAGTTGATACTTGATGGCAAGGTCCACAGCGCCGACATTCGGGGTTTGATGCCCTAATCTTGTGTGGCTTCTGATAGATTGAGGCCATGCGGGAAATACACGTGCACATCTGATCCGGGTAGTGCGAGAATGCTTCCTCGCCGGCGAAACAAACTTGCGAGAGAAGAGAGATGGAGTGAGTCATCATACTTGGCTGAGATTAGTTTCGATTGAGTTGGATGCGATAAAAGGATCATAACTGTGTCCAGACAGGAGTGATTGCCTGACGCGAACGGGCGCTTCTGGTTGAGAATGCCGTTGGAGACTTGGTAACGTGTGTCAGGCACGCGATGTCATTGCTATCACACAGGGAAGACAGGCCCAGCGCTTGATGTCATCACATGCTCGAGGACGGGAGATCGAACAGCATGCTGAGAAATCGTTTGCACAAAGACTAAGAACGTGAACAAACCGGCAGAGGTATGGACTTTGACGGTTTCAGAGAGCGACGTAAAGGAGAAAGTGCGATCACGGCATGGGAGATCCTGCTCCTGTCCATGTCCTGTCAGCCGCGAAGTGATAGTCAGGTAACATGCGGGCCATTGCGCCAAGAGTTGGAATGTCATTGCTAGTACCGTCCAGAATTTGACGGCTTAATCCGTGAATGATAGAGGGCAACTAGAGGCGATTTTCATGGAGTGCTGAATGGCTTCTCGCAACTCCAAGCAAAAATGTAAACATTCAACCACGATCTGGTGCAGGATATGCTTCCTTCCTTGATAGTCGATGTTCCCAACTAAGCTAGGAGAACTGAGCTTGAAGTACAAGGGTTAGGGCGATCCGGAGTTGATTCGTTATTCTGCGACAGGAGCGTAGTATCTTGACAGGAAGGGCCAGGCAACTGACTGGAAGCGGGCCATTGGCCAAAACTCGATCAGGCGATCAATCACGAATACTGAGAGACTCGCCGGATGACTTGTTGTAGTTGTCGAAAAGTGCCTTGTTGGACAGTGCAGGTGGAAATTATTCCTGGCCTCTTTTTTTGGTATGTAATCGAGGGAACGTGTACACCTCGGCTGAATGCGATTTCCCTAAAGGTCAGCGTCAGATCGAGGTGAGCGTTGACCCGGATTCGTGATTCGTCGCTTCAATCGTGAATAGTAAGTTACCTTGTGCCAAGATGGTCACACGTCGTCATCATCGACATCATCCAGCGCGGATGCTCCGATCCTAGACCTTGCAATAATACCATGATTCCGCCGTTCGAATAGAGTACGCTGTATTCCAGAAAGCGACTAGGCGGATGAGCCGGTAATAGCCTTTGCCAACTCGGTGAGGAAATTGAAAAGTCTTTATCCCATATCAAGTGAGAATACATCGTATGGTTGGCTCTCTGGGGCATGCATGATCTTTGGTCTATCAAATTGACATTCGTGATTGTTCTCACCTGTTGATGGAATGGAAAACATCGCACAAGTCACATGACCTTGTTAACAATCACCAACAAAGTCTTGGCTGCAAGGCGAGTCGGGGCTACATTCGTGATTCATAGTGTGAGCCCAAGCACGTCGGCAAGTCAGCCAAGCGCCGCCGTACGGCAGAGAGGCTTGCGGGAAATTGTGGTACAAAGTACGAACCGCGGAGAATTTGGTGTTGAAATCGTGATTGAAATTTTGCACCCCCCATCTTCCAAGTTAACTAGAACTTTACAGATAAGTTAAACTCGAAAGTCACAAGTCGTGAGTGTTGCAGCTTGCAGAGTCACGAGTGTCAAGAAGGTGCAGCAACCAATTCAAACCTCGCACAATACAGTCACGAGTACGGAGCTGCGGGGGTGCGTCAAGAAATTCGCCTAAGCGAGGCTCGTTTGGCGGCAGCTAGTCAGCTAGAAATTAAGTCGCTTGGCGACCCAGTTTGGACGCTTTCCAACTTGAACAGAGCAAGGTTGTGTTGAGTCTTTGTCGTTCGAAACCACGATTCGTGATTCGTGATGGTCTCTCTCTGTAGCTGGTCATCTTGTTCCGTAAGCGGAGGTCGAGCTCAGTCTGACGATAATTGGCGTCCTTGTCACCTCTAATGATGTTGCGAAGATTGCGAGGATCATCATCAAGCCCGGCAGAGTCATCGAACAACGTCAACGTCAGCTGCGCAATATGTTGCCAACTGGTTACGATAATGACTTAGTATTGTGGTGCTCTCTGAATATGTTAAGAAGGGGTTGTCTAAACAAAAGATACACAGGCGACATCACACTTGCTCGTCATTCTCGCGTCTTGTGAATCCCGGATTCGTTTTCGAATGACATAGCATCGTTTATCCCACCGACGCCCAACTTTCATCATCACAAGCAGCATTGTGATCACGGACGAAGTGAGAGACGTAACGGGTATTGTGGTTCTCTCGGCTGTGGATGTCGGTCAGCTTGTTGTGTAGTGCAACACCCAAACCGTTTTCAGCGTTGCAGGTTTGATTGGCGAGTACATCCAGTTGCTTGTTCTTCCGTCTTCAGACAGTGAAGTCAACCATGAATGGCACTGATCCGAAAAAATTTGACTGTGCTGCGTGATTTTTTAGAATCGTGAATCCTCCTGCACCACTCAGGTGCTCACGCTAAAATTCTGTCTGGCTCTGCCGCATGTGCTCTTTTTTGCTTTTTTTTTTCTTTTTTTCTTTTTTAAAAAAACTCTCATCTTCTTGCCGTGGGTTCGTTCGCAGCCTCTCGCCGTACGAAGGAGCAAACATCAGGGGAAGAAATTAATTTCTCTATCGCCGGCTCATCCGACTGTTCTGTCCCTCAGCCACGTTCGATTCATCGTCTGTTTCTGTCTTCGAGCTGCATCGGTCCCTCCGTGCTCTTGAGCGTCCTCTGTTAGTCTGCCAGTTACCATGGTACTGGCTAGCGCCGTCCGGTCAAGTTGGTCCGTTTCTGCGTTTTGCAGCCAGCTGGTCAGCCAATCGTGAACGAATTGAATCGAGTCGTCAACAAGTTTTGTCGGCCTCCAATTAAATAGTCCATCACCCTCTTCTCAATCGCGCTCATCTCTCATGTCTTCTGAGAAGCCATCACTCCTCACTTGTCTCTCACGACCTCCTTCCGACCCACCATCCTTGCTCTGTCGACGCTGGTTCCGCCTATCGGCTAATCCGGAGGCATCGCTTACTAGCTGATCCTGCCCTCGCCCATCCCCCAAACACAGATCGCTACCATGTCTCAGCCTCAGACCGAGATGTTGTCTGCATCTTCGGATGCCAACTCTAGCGAGCGCCAGTCATCCACGCCTTCAACTCAGTCCAACGACCACAATCATGCTGGCCCCAACCCAGCTCAGGCTCAGGTCCTGGACGAGACGCTCTTCCCTGCCGATTCGTATACCCGCGACACAAAAACTTACTGGGCCGATCTTCCCTTCTGGGAAAAGACCAAATGGATCAACGCACAGTCCAATCAGGAAGCACGTCGAGAGCTCGGTGAGATCGGTAGCATGTTTAAGAGCGATCCGCTCTCCCCTTTGCGCGCCTACTACAACAACTACGTCATCACTGGTCTCGGTCTCTTCGTCGAGGGCTACACGCTCTTCTCCATTGGCAACCTCTCACCTCTCTTCAAGGCGGTCTGGCCACAATGCTGGAAGAACTACACCGTCTGCGATGAAGGCTGGCTCCACGCCATCGACTACCTCGAGATCGTTGGTATCATCGTTGGTCAGATCCTCGTCGGTATCGAAGGTGACTGGATCGGCCGTCGATTTGGCATGGTCCAGGATGCGCTCATCATGACTCTCGGTTCCGTAATGTTGACCGCCATGTGGGGCACTTCGCTCAACGGCTGGATTATCTGCTACGCCTGGTCTGTCTTTATCTACGGCATCGGTGTTGGTGGTGAATACCCCATGACTTCGACCCGCGCCATGGAGGGCACTGGCACCGGCCGCGCTGCCACTACTGGTGATCGAATGCACCGTGGTCGTAAGGTCGCCCTTTCCTTCCTCATGCAGGGCTGGGGTCAGCTCGCCAACCAAGCCGTCCTCATCATTGGTCTGCTCATCTTCCACGGCTCACTCAGTGCTCCGTATTCCACGACGTCGACTCAGTGGACCTTCCGTGTTCAGTTCGGCATCATTGCCGTATTCACCCTCTATCTCGCCTACATTCGATACTATCGCATGAAGTACCAGGACGCTGCGCTCAAGAACGCCAAGAAGCGCCTCAATACGTCGGGCTACGACGTCAAGTCGCTCAAGCTCTCGCTCAGTCACTACTGGCATCGTCTCGTTGGCACCGCCGGTGGTTGGTTCGCCAACGACTTCTTCTTCTACGGCAACAAGATCTTCTCCGGCGTCTTTATCAATATTATCACGGGCGGCAGCGGTAGTCTCGAGACCACCTGGCTCTACAACCTGTACAATATCATCATTTCGCTCGCCGGCTACTACCTTGCGGCTCTGCTCATGGATCACAAGCAGTACGGCCGCAAGTGGATGCAAGCCAACGGATTTATTGCCGACTTTATCCTTTTCATCATTGGTGCTTCGCTCTTCGGCCCGCTCACCCAGCCTGGCGGCGGTATCAAGGCATTCCAGGCGATCTACTTCCTTTCGTCGTTCTTCAACCAGTTTGGTCCCAACTCGACCACCTTCTTGCTCGCTGCCGAGGTGTTCCCAGCTTCGATCCGTGCCACTTCGCACGGTGTAGCAGCTGCCGTTGGTAAGCTGGGTGCACTTGCGCCCGCCATTCTGTACAACTACATTGACAACCATACCAAGTTTTGGGTGGTTTCGTGGTTCGGTCTGCTCGGCTGGGTGCTTACCATGGTATTCATTCCGGACACCACTGGTCTCGATTTGCGAGAGCAGGAGCGCTACTGGGAGTGTGTGGTGCAGGGTCGTGAGCAGGACTACCACGGAGTCGCCATCCACCCGCGCCACCTTTCCTTCTACGAACGTGTAGTGCTCAAACGCCACCGCTACTACGATCCAGAGCTCGACCGTCAGCAAAAGATGCGCGAACTCGAGGCGCACTTCCACTCGAGCAAGAACGAGAAGGGGGGCGACGACGAGTTCCCCACTGACGACTTGATGGAGGCTGATCTCCAGCTCTACTTCCAATCACTCGCTGACGGTCAGAACAAGAAGCTGCAACCGCAACCATCGCAACCTCAGCAACCTTCCAAGCTTGCCGAGATCGAAAAGAGGTTGTGATGGCGTTTGCTTGCCCGTTTCGGATCGTATCGCTATAGACACTCTACGCCACGTTCACGTATGGCTTTTGCTTTAATCTCAGTTTGATCTTGATCGTTTTTTTTTTCACCTGTGAGACGAGATATCGCGCGTGATATTCACGATTACATCCGCGTTTGTGGTTCCTGTGTGTCATTCACGATTTCGGGATTCTGTGCTGTTTCTGTAGTGTGGTCACTGACTGTATGGTCGGATGTTAAGAGGATGAGAGCGGTGTTTAGGGTATGTGGTTGCAACTTTGACGCGTCCAGCTTACTATAAGAAGCTACGGTAACCGAGTTGGTTAAGGTTGCAAACTAGCCTGTTTGAGAGTTATGCTGTTGGCAACACAATTCGAATCCGAGTGGGGATTGGATTACTCGATGGGGATTTTGGGAAAGGCATTTGGGTGAGCATCAGTGAAGAAGTCGGCTTGGCCGACGCACCTAGGCTCTAGGTCAAGTATGCAGAATGACTTCGACTCTGCTCCCCCAGGGACAGATCCTGGTAAGTTCTTGCTCTCTTTCTCTCTTCCCTCGCTCCTACAGTTTATAACTCAAGACCTGCGTCATGCGCGTTGCTCTCAATGAAAGGCACAGTTGTAAGTCAAGGAATCCAGGGTCTGAGGCTGAACGCACTGCCGTAGCGAGGCGACGCTTAGTAGCTTCGTAATTTTTTTATGAATTTTGGCGCTCAGTTTTACTGACATACAAGTGACGAGGATTTCTGTATCTTTCGCAGCTCAGAGACATGTAGGTCTGAAAGCCATACAGGTTTGGACCTGATTCACGATCTGGTCTAGGGAGCGCTTTTTAAGACAGATTCGACTCGAGAGACAACTCAGCCAGATGGACACACAGGCATCACAGACATGGACGGGTTGGTATAAGAACGAGATTGACATGGCACCGAGGGCGGACGTCACCTGAGGCACGTCGAGATCAGACGGTAGCCATCGGCGCGGAAGCTGAATGCGCGGACGGATGGTCGTGTGTCAAACTGCTGTCGTACGACGGCGAGCCGGCCACGGCTGTGACGGACTCTGCCGCATGCATCAAGCGCGAATCCGGGACGGGCGTCGCAGACAAAGCAGTGGTCGACGCCGACTTGCCCAACGATCCGCTGGCGGCCGAGGAAAGCTTGCCAATGTACCAGCTGGGGACCCAGCCCCTGGCGTGCGCATCTCGCTCCTGTACGCAATATGACCAGTGGTTGTACCGCTTGAATACGCGCAGACGCTCGTCCTTGCGCAGATCCAGATCGCCCTCGCCACTCTGGTAATCCATGAGCATGATCCCCGGCGTGCTGGTGCTCGTAATCAGCGCCGGCGGAATCGCCGCACGCTTGGCATCCAGCTTGGCTCCGCTGCTCGATGCCGTGGGCGTGCTCGGGTTCGAGATGGTGCTTGCACCCGACCGCACATGCGACATCGACGCCGCCTCGGCTTCCACAATGCTCCCCAGAGGTCGACTTGTCTCGAGCAGACACCCGGCAGGCACCCATCCAGACGCATGCTCGGCTCGGTAGTTCGAGTAGGTGACTCCATCATCATCCGCCGAACTCGCTTCGCTCGCCGGGACGCTATACACCACGTCCCCTGCACCGTCTTGCTTTGCGTCTCGTTGCACGATCCACCACCCTTTGGCCTTGTTGATCACGACAAACGTATCGCCCACATTCACGTCAAACTCGTCATCGCGCTCGGGCATGTATGGGTAGATGGCCACCGCGTATGTTCTCGCCACCTTGTTGCGTTCGGGCAAGTCGGCAGCCGGTCCAACTTCCACCGGGTTCGAAGCGTTGGTGACGAGCGCACCCGGCGGCGGTGTTCCTGCAATCACACGACGTCGGTCGGCACGCGGCGCGCTTCGCTTCTTGGTAGCGGACGAACCACCGTCGGTTTCGCGTTCCTGAAGCTTCGAGGCTGCCTTTGCCTCGGCGATCGCAATGGGCGATTTTACGTCGCGGATGTGACGAAGCATAAAGACAGGGCTCTGTTCGTTTTCCTTGAGCTTCTGAAACAGAAGCAGAGGTTTTTCGTCGTAGCTGAGACACCGCTCCGTCTTGCCGTAGCAGATAAAGAGCGCGTACTTGCGCCAGTCGTCGTTGATCTTGTACTTTTTGAGCGCTGCTGGGAGCACCTTATAGCATGGGTCGTCGAGAGTGACGCGAAACGACTTGTACGGGTTGCTGTCGGAGGATGCCGTGGTAGCAGCCGCTGCAGAAGCGGCTGGCGATGCCGACAACGAAGAGCCCGAGGCAGCGACCGTCGAAAATTTGGGCTTCGGTTCCGACACGGTCGTCGCTGCGGCGTCTTTGATGCGATCGTCGCGTTCGGTTGCTGCGCTGACAGTGGTGGCGTTGATGGAGCCGCTGCTTCCAGTATTGGAAAAGAGAGATGAGCCACTGGTAGACGACAGAGCAGCGGATGCACCCACGGAGCCTGCACGCGGTCGAGCAGAGCCAGCGGCGTCTGGATGTGCAAGCGAGTTCTGATGCGCAAGCCGACGGGTCGGACTCACCATCGAGGTGGAACCGGCACTGGATGGCGGTTGCTGCTGAGGGAAAGCAGGCTGAGATCCGAGTGATGTGGGAGTGACCGAGGGAGTAATCTGCGTTGGCGAAACATCTCCTGTGGGCACTGTATTGGACGCGCTGGCCGCATACATGTGTGCGGCAGTAGTGGGTGTCATGGGCGCGGCACCACCGATACTATTAGACCTGGACGACTTGACGGTGGTTGGTTTGAAGCCGCTCATGGCTTGTGAGCCGCCATATGTGAAGCCGGTTCGAGTGGGAGAGACAAGACCAGCAAAGTTGCGCGAAGTGGGCGATTCCATGGGCAAGCTGGATGCGGCTGAGGAAGCCAGATCGGAATTTGAGCCGAAGGCGGACGTGGTGGCGCTGCTCTCACTGGAACGATGCGCGGAGAGCGAGTTGGAAACAAGGGTGATGGGCGTGTCAATGGAATGCGCCTTGACTCCGACGTGCCTTGCTACGGACGCCATGTCCTGCTGGAAGCGAACGAGATAGTCTGCGAGTCGCAGGATCTGCGATTCCAAGAGACGAATGCGATCGTCGCGTTGACGTAGCGCAGTAGACATGTGAGCTGTGCTGAGCGTGTTGGTGGCATGTTCTTGCGCCTCGATTGACTTGGGAATCCAGTCGCCTTCTTGGATGGGGATGTCAAACTGCTGCTTGAGACGGTAGATGGCAGCAAGGAGCGCGAGGCGCTGACCTATGGTGACGACGCCGATATCCCTGAGAGCTTCGTCGTCGAGCAGAACAAGCACATCGCCAGTGATGCCGTTTGACTTGAAGTCTCTTGCATACTTGGAAAGACCGACGGAGGAGAGCCAGTCTACGACCTGCTGCTCGGACCACTTGTTGACATGAACTGTCGGTGACGACTTTGGGCTTTGAGAGGACATGGTTGGCGGAAGAGGCTGAGAATCAGGGAAGCGCTCGTACCGGGTAGGTGCTGTGCTGTGCTGTGCTGTGCTGTGCTGTGCTGTGCTGCTCTGCTTAGATGAATTGCGACGAGGAGAGGGAGAGGACTGGTTCAGCTGTACGAAGTGGTTCAAGACGATCGGTCAATGGCAACGAGCGTCATCTTGACCGCTGATGAAATAGAAGAAAGGAGCGGCGTAGATATGGGCGAGCAGAAAGATGGACGAGCGTGCGTGCTCTAGCCGAAGACTTGTGCTCCGATGTGAGCCGAGTCGAATCGAGTCGAGTCGAGTCGAGTGGAGCCAAACGTATTGAAATAGGGCGTTAGAGGAGCCTAAGATGAGACCGACAGAGAGGCTGACAACGATGAGCGTGTGCAAGCGGTGATCGTGTCAGAGCGAACGTGACCCGGAGCGAAGCGGACGATGTGATGAGATGTGATGTGATGAGATGTGATAAGATGTGATGGAATGGAATGGAACGGGTGAATGGATGAAAGGATGAAAGGTTGAATGGGTAAATCGTCAACCGTGAAGCGTGAATGACTTGCAAGACTAGGATGAACCAAAGAACACATCGCATGCTTGCTGCGCTGCACCCTTAAATCGAAATCGCCCAGCCAGGCTGCTGCAGCCGACGCCAGCGCCGCCGCCTTGCTTGCGAATCGTGAATCGCGTTCAAGTGTGAATCACGAATCACGAATTGGAATCGTGATTAATCGCGAGTAGCTAATTAACTTAGTGAATCTTGTTGACAAACCTCACATTCGTGATTAAGTTGGCATTAATCGTTCATCACCGTCGTGCGTGCACCACACAAGACACGAACCCGAGAATCGCGACACTCACGACTCACGACTCTGGACTCGTGACTAAGTTACTCTTACATGGGTGATTCAACCGCGATTTGTGATTCACCAACCATGCATAACGCATGAGTGTGATACACAAATGCAGCGTGCACGGCGGGCTTTAATTGATATTCACTTTGTATTTGTTCCACGTTCGACTCGTGACTGTGGTGTTCGTGTCTCTCAAGTTGGAAGCCCGAAACGACGCTTTCGGTACGCGTTCGGGTCAGTGAATCGGCTCAATTACCAAATCTCAACAGCCATTCGCAAGTCCCCACCCGAAGTTTCAACTCAATAGAGATGGCCAAGCATCATCATGCCTTCAACGTGCATTCGCTGATAGCAACAGGCAAAACATTGATACAGTCTGTGATTCACGATTGACATTCGGGATCACACTATGCTAGCTGGGGATCGACCTCAGCCAGAGACGAGCCTGAAGGCGCGTCGTCTGGGCGTCGATGAAGCTCTACAAGCGTATCGTTAATGTAGGATGAAAGGATATCGTTCTGAGACGAGTGATGCATCAGCTCCTCTTCCACTCCTTGCACTGCATCCAACAGACGCGTAGCCGCTTCCACTGCCCATGCTGCCGTGCATTCGTAATCCTCATCTTCCTCGTCCAATCCGGAAATGTCTCCCGCCGCGTAGCCGTTGGCTTGGTTGGTGTCACCAACCTCTCCGCGTTTGGCACGATCCGACGAGCCAAAGTTGGCTGGCAACGGCAAACCGAACTTTTCGTCGCCTTGGCCTCGGATCGAAGCTGCGTCCTCCTTCAGCTGCACCTCGGCGTTCTGCTTGGATCCTGCCTTCTGCAACAGGGAGGCTGCCCTCCTAGCAAGCATCCGCAGAATCAAGATCGAGGTGTACGCCGGTCCCTGGGGCGATGGGTTGTCTTCGTTGCCAACCGTCGGCGTCCGCGTTACATCGAGTATGTAGCATCCAGGATTGTCGATCGTGCCGTTGGAAGGAGCTCCGTTGGTCGTTGCCGTGTGTCGGTTGACTTGTCGATTCGCATCGCCTTTGGCTTGAGTTGCAGCCTTGGCCAGCGTGAAAACAGTCTCGACACCTTCGGAATCCCTCTTGCCGCGCAGCATGCGTGCACCGTTGACTTTTGCCGTAAGCAGCTGCACCGCCTCTCCAGTGTGCGTAGCTCCGGAGACAATACGGAGGTCATCGTCGACAACAATGTCGGCTCGTCGTTTGCTCGGCTTGGCCAACCTAGTTTCGGCATCGTCCGACTTGAGGTGCGTCAACACATGCGCCACCAAGACTCGCTTGTGATCTTGGGCGGTGGCTGCTGCGCCGCAAGAAAGCTTGACGTCAAAGTCGCACTGTCTCCATCGGCACCGACCATCCGAGGCGTACTCTGCGTGTAGCTTGGCGTGGCTTCGCTGCGATTCGAGTGAGTTGGTTTGCGCAGCGGGACATGTCGACCAATGGCAACGGAACGGCTCGAGCTTCTCAGGGTCCCGTTCCTTGACAGCAATCCCTCGAATCACGAAACGCTGTGGCTTGCCGTCCTGTGCTGGTACCACCATAGCCGACGCATTTGGGATCACCTGACTGACGGTACGGATCAGCTCAGCTGCAGGCTGCAGAGGAACGTCGATCTGCTGACCAAATTCTTCCTTGTATGCGGTCCAAAATTCCATCTGAGTGACCTCTTGGGCCTGATCGCGTTGAAAGACCATCTTCATCCATGCGATACCACGCTCCGGTTCCTTGAGACCAGCCAGGCTCTGACGTTCTTGCGGTGTAAGCCTCTTGCGTTTGGCTCGCTCCTGAGGTGTTTCGTTGGCGATTCGGATCTCAAGCTCGCGCCTCCTGCGCATCGTCTCAACCTGACGGCTCGGAATATCGGAAAGCCAAGAATTTGGCACTCTGAGAGGAATCAAACGTTCCCACATGCTTCGTCCCAGCTGCAGGTTGCGCGAGAGCAGGCGCACCAGAGCGGCAGTCTTGGCGGAAGCGTGCACAGAGAACGAGTGACTTGCGTTTGGGCTCGCGCTGGCTTTGTTTTTTGATTTAGCCGACGAAACTCGACGCGGCGCGTCCGAAACGGGTGATGCAGCAATCTTGATGGCGTTGTTGCCAATGCAGACAAGCTGGTACATCAAGTCTAGCGCGCCATCGAGCAGCTCAGTGTCTTGGGTCAACGGGAGCAATTCGACGCAGCGCTGCAAAAGACCGGGCGATTGCTGTCCGTCGGCGAGCGTCACCTCGACAAAGGCAAGCTCGTTGCGCTCGTTGGCTGCCATTGTGGTCAGGCAGCGCATCGAGCCCAACAACATGGCACGATCATTAGAGTGAAGCGCAAGCGAAAGCAGCGTTGCAAAAATGTCATCGCTCGCCGTTGTTGCGTCGGTTTTCAGTTGTCGCGCTTGGCCAACGGCGCTGCTTTGGCCGTGTCCGTGTCCGTTGACATGGCTTGGTGTTGGTGACGCCAATGTTAGAGGCGGCGCTCTTTTGGTCAATAAGACCTTGGATGCTAGCGTCTCGAGAAGATCGAGAAAGTAGAGACGCAGCTCTGCGATGCCTTCGATTTCGCACCAGCCATCCTCGTGTTGTGAGTCGGATGCAAGGTTGGAATGACCATGTGGGTGCACTGCTGTGATGGGCAGCTGCAAGACGTCGCGAATCAAGTTGAAAATTCCTTTGGTGGAGGCCAAGCTGCGCACGTTGGAGCTGTGCAAAGCAAGATTTCGAAGGGACAAGGCGGCTTCAAGCGCTCTTCGCATGAGAACTGCGTGCGAGACATCAGAAGTTGACCTTGGGACGCGCCTGGAGTCAAGCCGATTGACCTGGGCAGAGAGAGAGTTGGTGCTGCTGATTTGCTGAGAGGTTGAGAGGCCTTGGTGACCACCGTCACCGGGAGCTCCAATGCCGACATCGGGAGTATCGACAGGTTGCTCAAAGTAAGGTGCGGCCCACAAGGAGGGATGTTGGTCGGTGAGAGCGGCATGGATTCTGCGTACATAGGATAGCAAGGCGTCGGTTAATCCGGGGACGCTGTCAAGAGTGAATTCGCGGGATGCCTGGTCGCGGTGGCCGGAAGTGAGGGAAACGAGACGCGACAAGGCCCAGTCGATCTGCGAGGGAAGCCCAGACTTGAGTGAGAGGAGAATGCGATTGCTTGGACCTGGAACAAGATAAGGAGCTTCAAAGCCATCGCCGACCGTCTTGGGGCGCTTGAACGGCACACTAGCATCGGCAGGCAATTGCGGCAATCTCGTCGAGCTCGGACGATGTTGGAGCATGGTCGATGGCGTCTGTGGTTTGGCGGGGGTGGCTTGCGAGCGATGGGTGGGAGTGGGCATGGCGTGCATGTGACGGCCATGTGAAGGTAGTGAAGCGATGGCTCTCGAATGATTCGGGGTGTGAGGGAAAGGTGGTAGGTGCTGCGCAGGAAAGCCTGGATGTTGTTGAGGTTGATGCGGATAAGGTAGCATTGGCATTCCTTGGCCCATCTGTGGTGGTTGTGCAACGTAGGCAAGGTTCTGGCTGCGGATGACGCCTGGGCTGGCAGCAACATACGCTGCGCCCGCAGACGGGGTGTGCTGTGAATATGTCGACATGAGATGGGAGCTTGGTTGATCGAGCAGATTGCTGATCCGAAATCAGAGATGAAA
This sequence comes from Mycosarcoma maydis, assembly GCF_000328475.2. Lineage (NCBI taxonomy): Eukaryota > Fungi > Basidiomycota > Ustilaginomycetes > Ustilaginales > Mycosarcoma > Mycosarcoma maydis. The sequence continues at coordinate 65,762 of NC_026496.1, forward strand.
TGTGGGATCCGAGTCTGAATAGGCTGCTGTCGAGAAGCTGCGCCTAGAATGTGGACCTGGTCTGTGTCGTATCGATGCGTTTCCTGGATGAGTCCAACTGTTCAAGCTGGTACCAGAGCAGAGCGGTCCGCACTCGCGTTGAGTGGAAGTGCGCGCGCGAGCAAAGGAGGTCGAGTGATGGATCGATGGTGTAGCCACTTTGCGCTGCGCACCGAGCCAAATGAAAGGCGTTTCTGATGCAGCTACGCTGAGCTACAGCAAGGTGAAGCCTAGCGACGAGTCTCGTTTGTTTGCGGATCAAGCGTGGATTGAACGCACCCGAGGCGATTCGATGGTGGTATGGAAGACGTGTAAGGGCAAAGCGTGACGCTGACAGCGGCGGCACAGAGTAAAGAGAGCGCAAGCTGATCCTGCCGAGTGCAGCAGCAATGAGCAATACAGGTGGGGGAGGAGAAGCGCCAGAGCGGGGAGGTGAGATGGTGATGCCGGGGCAGATACAAAGTGTGTCGGCAACGGACGAGGAGGTACAAAATTAATCACGATTCGTGATTCTGTGATTCGTGATTGACGCGATGTTGAAAAGGACGGAGATGATCGCCTCGTCCAGAGCATACAGTAGAGTACAGACAAACAGACACGCACCGCGAGCACAGACAAAAGAGCGTTGCAAGCGTGCGAGCCAAAAAGCGTTTTGGTCGTTCTTCTCAAGTTGATCTTGAATTCTTTTGCTCTGCTTTTGCTCTGCGTGTCGTGAATCAAATCACGAATCGTGGATCGATGCAGCCACGAGCGACTCACGACTCGTAACTCACGAATCTGTGAATTATTTTAGAGTGGCGAGAAGGAACAACAATACGCGAGATCTGACACCTTCTGAATTTGTTCACGCTTCGTGCTTGTGGCTCTTTTGCTTGAGACGGTTATTCAGATTCGTGATTCACTCACGACTGTGACTGACGACTTGGTGCTTGTTTCACGGTCTGCAGCGTGCAGTCACAAGTTTCGTATTTACGTTCCAAGGGTCCTCCTCACTCGCTTGCCTGCTTGCTTGCTTGCTTGATGCTGCTGCGCGGCCACTCACACCTGCTTTTCCACATCCATTTCATCTTTCAGCTTTTCATCGTAAACGTTTCATCTTTGCAAACCGAGCACCCCAGACCCAAACCCAGACCTTGACTCGACACTCACGTCGAAAGCCAGCGAGCGCATCAAACACAGTGTGCGAATCCGCCAAGCTTCTTGGGTCGTCATGAGATGAACGACGCAAGTCTTCCCTGCGCTTGTAACCCGCTCAACGACGACTCCACAAGATCATGTCGCAAGTCTGTCCCGACTGTGGATCATCTGGCACCACCCACTTTATCGCTCAAGTCGGTCACAAGGTGTGTTCGCATTGCGGCACAGTCTCAGATGATATTCATCTCTATGAGCCCAGCGACGTGCACGATGTTGCGTATTCACTTGGTGCTCCGCAGCAATATCGAGCCTCATCTTCCTTGCCTCTGGCACCCATCCGGCTGTCACGGCGACCGCTCTGGACAAATGATCGTGAGCAACAACGTCGCATCAGTGAGCTCCGGTACAAGCCCGAGGTAGACGCTCGCATACGAGCAACAATCGGCCACCTCGGCTATCCAGGCCTCTTTGATCAAGTCGACTTCCTCTTTCGGCGTGCCAGGGATGAGTCTTGGAGGGAACATCTAGCCGACCATGACCGCACTCCTCGCAGCAGTAATGCTGGTTTGCCTTCGCCCTCACTAGCTGCACATTCCACTCCTATCCCTCCCCGCGTCAAATGGGGGATCAGCTCTCTGCTTCTCGCCACTGCCTGTTGCTATGTCGTCTTGAGGCGACAAGGTGTTCACATTGACTTGGGCTCCGTATCGAGCGCAGCAAAACTACCCTATCCCAAAGTGCGCTTAGCTTTCAAGCGGCTTCGTCTGCTCGTCAAAGCTGCCGTCCAAAACATACGACTGGCTGATCCAGATGCTTTCGTCCATCGTGTCGTCGCCTTCTTCTATTTTCACACTCTCCACAAGAGCTCTTCGACTTTCAGCGCAAGCGTGCTCACGTTTCTGCGGCCATTCCAAGCTGCTTGCCCTGACGCAGATACCCTTTTCAGGCACGATCCAGCTCGCATCTTTTATAACACACCCTTCGAGGCTGTCGAGGCCACAGCGTTGGATCTTTGCGCCTTTTGGTGGCCGAATCGAGACGGTTCCCGCTCAATACCTGCACACATTGCCGCTTTCGCAATCGTCATCCTTGCTTTCGAGGCCCATCGAAAGACTCTGGCTCCTACATTGGACATCTTTTGCTACACACATCCCGCCCTCGAATTTGACCCCAATCTCCTGTCGTCTGCATTCAGTAACATTTCCAACGCCAACAGCGATGCCATGTTCAGCAGAAACGCCACAGCTTGCTACAAAGAGCTGTGTGAAGCACTCAGGCTACAGGCAGCCAAAATTCCGTGGCTAGCGGATGTGGCGCCTGTCTCTAAGAAGCGACGCTCGCGGCTTCGCTCCAATCCACATAAGCGTGCAGCAATGTCGGATCTAGCTCGTCTTGATGTCATCATTCATACTCTCGACGTGCTTGACCTATGGCGGTCTGTTTCGTCAAAGCCTTCCGATGCTCAGCAACCGTTGTCGACACCCTCAATCTCAAGTAAAGTGGCTCCAGTTTTACCTTCAACAGACTCGGAACAGGATGAGGCTTGCTCGGACTCTTCTGACGGGGCTTTTTCGGATCACGGGATCGAGATGAACAATGACGAGTTTGAATGCTTTCTATCCGAACCCGCCGCCTCGGCCACACAAACAGACATGGACGAAGCGACAGAAGATGCGAATGACGAACAAGTTTGGCCTCGCATGCAACAAAAACTCGAAGCTGCCGGAGCTCTCAACAGAGCTACTGCCAGCGACGTTTCCAAGCCTGTGGTCCACCCAATTGACCTGTTGACCGACGATCAAGTGGACCAGTTGCTTTTCGACGCCAACGAGCTTGCCTCTCTATTTCGAACGGATCCCGTGGAGCGGTCTATTATTGAACGAGCCAAGGTGGCTGCTGGAGACTGGCCGGCTCAATCCGACCAAGAACGTAACGCCGAGTTCGCTGCCATAGCACGCAGCCTTCATCAGAAGTCGCCGTCACGGGGCGAACTCGAGTCGCAGCGTAACAAATCGACTGAGCACGCCAACAGCACCAGACCTGCAGGACTGAACCGAGGCAAGACTCGCAAACAAGCGGACAGTCGGAAGAAGCCATCAGCAGAGGCTGAATCAGAGAGCAAGACAAGTTGGCATTCGTCGTCGACATCACGAGCTAGAAAACGCATCAAAAACGTCATTGTCAGTGTCTCTCTCCGAGAACAGGAGCAAGAATCGGATTGGAGCGATGGTGCGCTCGAGGAAGAGTGTCGGTAGCCTGTCACAGTTCCGTGGCGCGCTTGTTCAGATGACGAATGCGAGCAGAGCACTTGCCCTCCCACCGTGATAACCAAATCCCATGTTTCGCCTCTCAAACTGCGTGTCGTGCGAGCTAGGATCATATTTCTTTGCGATCTTGGACGTGCGGAGCATGTGATTGAGCAGCCTGTCCGCAGGTAGCAAGACAATGCAAGCATAATGAAATTCAAGTGATTTTTGGCAACAGCAAAGTGTAAAGCAGACAAGACGCAGCACCACGCAACAGGAGTCGCGAGTGTTCAATTGAAGACACGGGCCATACCTGGATCAAGTCGGGTTGAACGGTTTGTGACGCGGTTGTCTTCCAAGTCTGACATGGTCGGAGTGTGGCTGAGTCACGCCGATTGTTCAGCATTGCGCTCCTCATCGTCACCTGTATTCAGCAATTGCTAGATATTTAGTTACGGTATTTACAGTATTTTATTTTACTTTCTCTACAAGCTAGCTCGGATCCTAGATCTCCAGCAGCCAGTTGTACCACTCGCTATCCGCAAAGACAACAGTGACCAGGCCCATTCGATACTGTGTGCTGTCCGTTTCTCGGATACGCCAAGCCTGGCGAAGCGTTCCTGCTGTGCACCGCTTCAGACCTGTCTCCATAGTCTCTGGCATCATGAGGTCAAAGAAGACACTGACGCAGGGCCGGGCGCTTGGCTCAGTCGTTCACGTCGACACAGACATGTGCTGAAGCATATATACCAGAGCTCCTTCAGCGACACTACTCTGGACCGCGTCCTTCATCGAGCGCTTCGCGACATCAGCTGGATTTCTCAGAGAACATGGCCGAATCCAACAACACAGATCTTCCCACGGCTACTGCCACGAGCTACAAACCGGGCGAGGCCACCATGCTCGCTCTCACGTTCCACGGCACTCAAGACGTGCGCCTTACCGAGGTTCGCACGCCCACTATCACTGATCCGACCGACGTTGTTGTTCGCAGCACTGGCGTCACGATTTGCGGTAGCGACTTGCACCTGTATCACAACAAAATCCCTGACCTCAAGAAGGGCGATATCCTCGGCCACGAGGGAACCGGCGTCGTCGAGCATGTTGGCGCGCAGATCACCAAGTTCAAGGTGGGTGATCGTGTGGTGGCATCGTTCAGCATTGCCTGTGGCACATGCGAGCAGTGCAAAGCCAAGCTGTTTACCATGTGCGATCGCACCAACACAAGCGCCAAGATGGATGAGCTCTACGGCCAAAAGCTCGGCGGCATTCTTGGCTACTCTCACTTGCTCGGAGGCTACGCCGGTACCCAGGCCGAGTACTTCCGCGTGCCGTTTGGTGATGTCAACTGCTTCCACGTCCCGGACAGTGTGAGTGATGAAACGGCACTACTGATGGCCGACGTGACGCTCACAGCATACCACAGCGTTGTGGATATCAAGTTCCAAGAGGGTGAGACGGCAGCCATCTGGGGTGCAGGCCCTATTGGCCAGCTCATCGCTCAATGGCTCCTCAAGGTGTTTGGCGCCAGAAAAGTGATGCTCATTGACAATGTAGCTCCTCGCCTGCACTGGGCGCAAGAGAGACTCAACGGTCTCGAGACGATCAACTTTGATCAGACACCCCAAGTGGCCGAAGAGGTCATGCACAAAGTGGCTGGTGGTGTCGACGTATCGTTTGACGCAGCAGGCTTCCGCTACGCCAAGTCTCTGAAGCACCAGACGATGCAGACACTGGGCGTCGAGACGGACACACCCGAGATCATCAACGAAGCCATTCGGGCCACGCGCAAATTTGGACGCATCTCGGTGATTGCGGATTACGTGGGTCAGTGCAACGAGTTCCTGATCGGCGCCATGATGGAGAAGGGTATTTTGCTCAAAGGTAACGGTCAGGCTCCCGTACAAGCGTACATGGAGCAGGTGTTTGAGGACTACATCGTACCGGGCAAGTTTGACCCCACGCTCATCCTCACGCACCGTTTCAAGCTGGAGGATATCGCCAAGGTCTACAAGGCTTTTGATGAGAAGCGTATTGACGAGCACAAGGGCGGCATCCCTATCATCAAGACGTTCATCGAAACAAAGGCATCCAAGCCACGAGCGGCTAGCACACCTGAGCTCAGCTCTGTTCCCGGTTTTTGAGTCGTAGCCCAGATTACGCCTCGATTTCGCATCCGTCTGCCCTCTTGCGTTTCTGCTCGCTTGACCGATCATTTGTCGGTTTGTGTTCTTGTCCCAAGCTTGTGCTTTCACTCATGTCGCATTTGCAAATCGAATCCTCGACGTCATCATCCTCTTGGCTTTCGGCTTGAAAAGCCATGCATCCGACCCGATTGAGATAGCGGATGCTGTACAAGTGAAAACAGCTTGGTGAGTCGAGGACGTGGATGGCTGACTGAGGCTTGGGTGTGCATGCAAGCACGAAGCGGTCCTGTCGGATTGTGCGCCTGTCAATCACAAATCACAGATTCGTGAATTGTGAAGCACGAAAAAATGTGAGTCACTCGTGACTGACTGAACGCATGCGTGTATGTGTGGAGGATCACTCCTCCACACACGAATCACGCACGGCGTGTGACCGCCCTGAGCGGATGTTGCTCTGGAACGGCGACAGTCACATTTTCGTCCAAGTCGGCAGGATGCGGTGAGTATAATGTCGAATGTTCGAACATTCACGGGACCGCAGCAAGAAGTGGCGGGTACACTGCCCAACAACTACTCGCTGGGCGGCGGCAACATGAAAGCTGACTACAAGGTGGCTACGAACATTGTGCCGAACACGGAAGCGCGATGGAAAGACGTTAACACGCGCGGTCGCGGTGGCGACGTGCTTCGACAAGAGACGCAGGCGCACGTATGTTGTCCAAACTCGCATTCGACACCGAGACGTTGTCATGCCCAAGCACGACTGCTGACCGCATTTTTCTTTGGACGCTTGCTTGTCGCTGCTTGCTGTAGGAGATTGATCTTCCTCCAAACAAGCCTCACATGCATGCAGGCGCAAATGAATCCCACAACAAGGTGTACTCATCTCACCAAGGCCCCGACAAGCCGGATGTGTAAGCTGTCGCACATTGACGATTTCCAATCAAGATAGTCTGTGATTCGTGATTGTTGCACATGGATTGAGTTGGAGCTTCGCTTTACAGTCACGAATCATGAGCGTGTGCTGCCAAATTTGCGTGCTCCCAATCTTGTCTTTAGACGTCTCTACAACCTCCAGCGCTTGCCCACGTCCAAGCCGTCCTGTAAGCCGTCTTGAAACCCGAGCGCGGCTGGCGGCTTAACCTCGGCCTCTTTCGCATCGCCTCTTCGCTCTTGCTTGTCGTCCGACAGCTTGGGCACGTCCAACCCCCGGCCTTGGCGGTCTACCTCCATGAAATTCGGTCTTAACCTTGTGATGCTCACGTATCCGTTCAAGATTGCCCATACGTCGGTCCCCTCTGGCAGCGTGGTTGGGCCCAAGAGTGACGCCATGTTGGGTGCGAAATGGAGCACGTTCTGCGGCTTGGGCGCGGTGGGCGGTTGCGGAGCGAGTGGCGCCGGGTACGTGGCTGTGGACTCGGCGGCGAACAGAGGGCCGTAGCGGTTCTCCCAGATGCGCGTCCAGATGACTTGGGGTTGCGAGATGGTTTCGCACAGCGGAATGTTGATACTATAACATCCGACATCGGGTTCGTGTGCCCAGTTGTCGTAGAGTCGTTGTATGAGCGAGGCAGAGAGCTTGTTTGCCGTGGCGGCGATCTGACGTAGTTGTGCTGCGTCTAGACCGGGAGCACGTGATTTGGAACGATGCGCGAACGTGGGTGGGTTCGTGGTAAAGTGGCCGAACGAGACTGCGATGCTGCGTACGCCTGCGAGCGATGCAGCCATGGCAGCTCCCACTGTTCCGGAAGACAACGCAAACGCGGTTCCTGTATTGCGTCCGAAATTCGGGCCGGACACGACCAGATCAAACTGTGTCTTGGTCGACGCAGCCTTGTCGCGCTCCTCGGGCGTGTCTCCAAAAAAGGCATTCTGGTTGAACAGTCCTGCATTGGATGCTGTCGTGGGAGACCCGTCGATGAGGATCCATTCGGCGATCTCACCGCGTTCGCGGTTGATTGGTCTGCGTGTCGCCGACCACGATTGCGGCGTGCCGCGATGCTTACCGTCGAAATTGCCCTTAATCGGATAGTAGTACCAGTAGGCAACCGGTCCTTGAAGCGAGAACTGCATCGAGCCCCACGACTTTTGGAACGACGGAAGAACCACGCTCACCTCCCAGCCGAGCGCACAGAGCTCCTCGTACAGCCCGAGCACGTGCGGAGACGACGTGGAAGGCGGTCCGTCGTCGTTGACGAGCAGCACCTTGAGTCTCGCATTGGTCATGTTGTGCGTTGCCGGAGCGATCGACGGCGTGGTAGAATAGGAGGTGTCAGACAGCTCGTGATCGATGTAGATCCCGCCAGATGCGGGAGACGCCGCAGATCTCTTGTGTTGGCGGTAGAGGAGCACCGAGAGAAGAACAACGAGGCTTGAGGTCAGAAGCGTGTGCAGCGAGGGCGTGCGCAGATGCAGCATGCAGATAGAGATGGTGTCGCGCAGCACAGTGTCTAAACTTCTAGTGAAAGCAGAGCAACGACCATGTGATGCTGGCCAAATTGTGAGGTTTATGTTGTCGCCTCTGTCTGCTCCTGGCTCGTTTGAGTTGCTCTTCAACATGCACCATGGCATTACCACGTCGGCATTTCTCTGATGCCGTCGACCGAGCTACAGGCAACGGTCAGACGAAGCAAATCACGAACCTTGAATCTCGGCGCCGTCGCCCGTCGCCGTCGCACAAGCGGGCATTCTGCAAGAATGTGAGGTCGAAGGTGCTGACACTTGAAGTGGAGGGACACGGATGGACGAGATTCGCGATTTCAGCGACTTTGACTGTGGGACTTTGGCAATCACCTTGCACTTGCACTTTCACTTGCACGCATCCGTTATCCGTGATCCGTGATCCGTGATCCGTGATCTTGCTCGTGGCTTGGCATTCACGATTATTCATCCACACGATTCTGATTTGTGATTCAGCTTGGTGCTTGGCTTTGTTGATCACCATCTCAGCTTGAGCAAATCATCGCATTGCACCGATCGGTGTTCACAAGCATTTCTTGAGCGCATCTCGACAGCCTTACTCTTCCGGCTTGGATTGCTCTGGGCGTACGTGACAGACGCCATTATCTCTTGGAACTGTAGCCTCCCGCGCGTAGTCGAGGTGGGCCTTGCACATTATCCAGTATGGCTACGTTGACGTACGCGGTATCTTCGCCTGCACACCTACACGGCGCGCATACACCCATTCACCCACGCGCGCCTACTGCGAATCTGGTTTCGGTCAAGGTGCTCGTTTCGCTGATTGGCCAAGTTGCCATCTGTGGAGGCTTCCAAATGTGGGCGTTTTTCTACGTACGATCACAACCGTGGTATACGCCGCCGGTGATCGATCCGGACGCTGAACTCAACTCGTCCAACGCCGAGAACTCGGCCGTTTTTCTCATCTCGAGCTTCCAATACACGATTGGCTGCCTTGTCTACACCACCGGTTATCCGTATCGCAAAAACCCTATCACCAACGTATGGCTCATGGCCAGCGTCACCATCTTGCTCCTGTTCAGCTTGTACGCCCTATTCACCCCGCAAGGATTTGTCGCCGACATCCTCGGACTGGTACCCTTCCCGAGAAGCTTCCATGTCGTCCTCTTTCTAGCCGTCGTCATCAACACGGCACTCAGTTTCCTGTACGAATCCTTCCTCGCAAAGTACCTGGTCAAGTTCGTCAAAGCCCTCCAACGCTTCTCCAGACGTTCCAGGCGCTCCAAGAGAAAACATGCCAACAAGACCTACAAGGCCATAGAACGTAGCATGCAGAACGACGGAGATGCCTAGACATGCTATCCAGTACCCTTCCTTCTTGATACCTGCTTTTGCCAATGCTTTCCACTTGCGTATGCATCTCTGAGCCTGTCTCTGTATTTGTACCATCTTATCAGTCACATTCAAACAATTGTGAAATGAAGTCGACGGTGTTCGAATCAAGCTACGGCTGTTGTACGGAATGACTTGTTTAAATCTCGGAAGGGAGGTGCGCGGCTACGGCGGGCCTGTGCGCGCCGAAAAGACGCTCAACAACAAAGCGGAGAAATCGGCCAGCATAAACTGGCCATCGGACAAGGAGCTTCCGATGGAATACATGAGGAGCACCGAGGAGAACTGGATGAGCGAGGTGAGACAGATGTAGCTGAAGCAGTTGAACGAGGTGACCAAGGCGGCGCGGCCTTCGGCGATGGTGTCGAGCACGCACGAGATGTCGCCACGATTCGAGGTGAACGGAGCCGCCACGGAAGCCTCTGCTTCGGAAAGCGAAATGCCAATGTCGGCTGCTTTGAGCGCACCACAGTCGTTGGCTCCATCGCCGCAGAAGCCAACGCAGTAGTTGAGCGCTTGCAGCCGTTCCACCAGTTCGTGCTTCTCGTCTGGCGACATGCGCGCAAAGATGGTCCCCTTGATCAGCATCCGACGCACCGTCTCTACAGGCGCAAAATCGATCATCCACCGGAACACATCCCCGGTCAACGCCAGCTGATAATCCTGGAAGTCAAACTCGTCCAGGTCCAACACATGCCGATCCACCTCCCTGGGCTGTAGATTATACGCGTCCAACTTGATCCGATCATCGTCCACACTGGACCAATCTATCACAGCACGCGCACTTCTCTGATCTCCCTCTACAAATGTCGGCATGAACACGTGAGCCGATTGTCCCACCATCCCGCACTCGCGCGCAACGCTGATTGCCGTCCTCGGATTGTCGCCCGTCACCATCTTGGTCACGATGTTAGCGTTCTTGAGCACCTCGATCGCGGGTGCACTGCCATCCTTCAACTTGTTCTCAAAGATGATCAGTCCGAGGAAACGTAGTCCACTCTCGGCCTGCTCGCGACGCATGCGTTGCGCCTTGATCCAGCTCATGCCCGCCATCGACTTGCCAGCGCATGCAATCACACGGTAGCCGTGCTTGGTGTAGTACGAGAGCAGGTCGTCATAATCGGCTGGGAACGTGTCCTTGTCGCAGATATCCGCCATCACTTCGGGTGCGCCTTTGACAAACACCTCCATCGACTGCGATTTGAGCCGCTTAACGATCACCGACATTCGCCGGAGCGACGATACGAACTCGAACGTGCGCAACACTCCGAGTTCCAGAAAATGTGCATGACGTCCAGACTTGATCGCGTCTTGCACCTCGAAAGCCTGTCCACCAGGTGGACGAACGACGGTCTGCACCAATGCTGGGGGTCGTTCCGTAAGCTTCGATTTGCCGTTCTTAGCTGTGCCGGACTTGGTGGTCGCTTTCGCCGAACGATCTTTGCCTTCGTCCAGCGTCCAGCCAGTGTACTCGAACATCTTGACGTCGAGCGGATCACCGATCACCTCTCCATCCACCACTTTCAGCGAATGGCACGTTGCCAGCGCGTACAGCAAGGGCATCTTGCGTGCATCCGTATCCGTCTTGCCACCCGCACCCACCGGCATCTCGTCAACCGTCTCGTGCAGTTCGCTGAATCTACCTGCCTTGAGATCGATCGTGCGCGTTCCGAGCACGTCGAGCCCTTCCGCGGTCAACGTACCCGTCTTGTCAAATGCAAAGACATCCACTTTGCCTCCAATAATGACGCGATTGGGCGAGATGCAAAATATGCCAACTTTGCGCAAACGATTGATGGCAAACGAAATGCCAATCGACATGGTTGCCGGCAGAGCAGGCGGCACAACGACCGTGATCAAATCGAGTGCACGGATAACAATCGTGTGCCAAGCAATGCCCATCTTGACAAAGTTGACCGCGGCAAAGGTAAATCCAATACCAGCAATCATGGCGAGGAAGCCAATGAAGCGGAACGAATCGCGGTAGAATTTGAAGCCCATCGGTTTGGGGAACAACATGCTACGAACCAGAGCACCTTTGGTGGTATTGAAACCGGTGCGAACCACCATGGCCTTTGCACCGGCTTCGGTTTCGTCCGTCGAACCGCTTCCGCGAATACGGATGATGCGCGTGCCAGAGAAAAGGAAATGCTTTGCCAGATCAGCAGTCACATCAGTACCGGCTGCATGAAGACCGACCATGCTGGGCGTGGTGAGCGGCACCTTGCTCACGGGAACACTCTCGCCTGTGAGCATACTCTCGTTGACGATGGCATCGCCGCTGAGCAAGACACTGTCGGCGGGAAACAGTAGCAGACCCGGCTCGGCCACATCGTACACATCACCGGGTACCAAGTCATTCGAGTCGAGCACCTGCCAGTTGCCGTCGCGCAGCACCCGCACATCGCACGAGAAGCGACTCATTTCGCGCATCCGATTGACCGTCTGGCGCGTTTCGACGAGCGTCGTGAAGATCGAGACGAGCGAGATGACGGCAATGCAAAAAGCGTAGTAGTAATAGTTGTCGAACGACCACAGGATGATCGAGACAATCTGAAACATGTAGAAAGGATGCAGCACCTCGTCCACGAGAAGTTGCCATGTGGATTTCGCCTGGATCTCGATGGCGTTCTTGCCAAACACGATGGTGCGGTCCTTCTCGGCGTCCCAGCTAATACCGTTGTTGATGGCGGCGAGCGAGGTCCACAGCGGATCTCTCCAATCCTTGACCATGCGCAAACGACCGCTAGGTGGATGCAGCGCATAGCGCGTGTAGCGGTGATCGAAGAAGGTGAGGTCCATGAGCTGCTCGGTATGAACGCCGGAAAGCATGCCGAGGCCGCCAGCCCCTGACGTGTCGCCTGGGTTGCCGGTGGCGTTGGTGCCGTTTGCAGAAACTCCGCCGTTGATGATGCTGCTCTTTGCAGAAGCGGTCTTGGAAGGTGCGTTGCTTTTGTTGACCAGTTCAGGCGGGAGGTTGATGGTGGGCATCGATTGCGCCTCTGCTTGAGTAGCGGGTGGTTCGCGAGAAGAGTGCGGAAAGACGGTGGCGAGGGGGCGTGCATATGGAACCGTTGTCGTTTTTTCCTTGTGAAGGTCTCCCCACTGGTTTTCGACCATGATAAAGTCGGCCTTTTCGAACTCGACCTCCTTGCAGACGTACTTGAGACGAAAGCGAGGTAGCCATCGTCCGATCAAATAGACAATGCCAAGTGTCAAGCAGCAGACAATCGAGTAGATGATCTGGTTGCCTACGAGCGTCCTGTAGCCGGTGAAGCGGATGAGGGTATCCTCCTCGGTCAAGTAGACCTGCTGTCGGCTCTTGGAGGCCTTGTCAAGGTAGCTCATTTCCTTTCTCGCTTGTGCAGCGCTGGCACTCGAGTTTTGTAGGCGTGCCTGAGAGTTGTGTCTCAGGTCGGCCTCGGAGCGGCCGAATCCGGAGGCTACTCCTTCTTCTAGATCTCGACCAGCAAGCTCGGCGTCCAGTTGGTCCTCGGGAGGATGGTCGGTTGAGTAGCGCGTGTCGCCAAATACGGGATCGACTGCGCCACTGAGGGGGCCGAAAGCGGAAGGAAGAATGCCATTCCGGTTCGACGCATCGTCGTCCGAGGATCGGTATGAATCGTCATCGTCGTCTTCGTCGTCAAAGCCGTAGTCGTCGTCGCTCCAACCTCGGCTGTTGTCGTATTCTTCGTCTTGATCATCCTCATCCGGGCGTGCGTCTGACCTGCCAGTGCGCGAGGAGATGGCGGAGCCTGATGAACGTCTGCGGGAGAGAAGAGGCCGAGAAAAAGAGCGGCGGCTGCGGGCATCGTCGTTGTCATCGTCGGCCCGATCGCCACGAATCGAGGCGAGGATGGAGCCAAGCATGCCCTTTGGCTGGCTGGAGCCGGTCAGGTCGGAATCCTCGGGAACGCGCTTCCTGCGACCAAGATGGTAGGTGCTGCCACTGCGCTGGCTTGCGGGCTTGCGGCGGCCGGCCACCGAGTCTGGGGAGACGCTGCGATCGCTGGATAAGGTGATGGCTTCACTCTGGTCGCTCTGTGCAGAAGCACTGGAAAGCTTACGCGTACGTCGTGGTGAGCGGCCTTCCATGGAGATGCGACGGCGGGAGCTTCGAGAGGTTCGACGACCGAGCTCGGGCCTTGCCATCTCGTGACGCATACTGCTGACCGAACTGGGAACAGCGCCAGCGCCGGGACCATCAAAGATGCTGCCTCCTTCATCGTAGCTACCAACCTGGCTATCTCGTCGACGCCTTGAACCGATCTCGACGCCGCCAGCTGCAGTGGCATCGTTGGAAGCATCGAGTTCGGCTTGTTGTTGAGACTGGGCCCACTCGATGGCCTCGCGTGCTTCCTGGTCGTCAAAGTAGGGCGACGGGGCAAAGTCGACGAGAGACGATCCGTCAACTGACTCTTGCTGTGTTGGCTCGGACTCAAGCTTCTTAGGTGGCAGCTGAAAGGGAGCCTGGTATTCGTCGGCAGCTACCTCGAATGGCTGTTTGGACTTAGATGAGCTCTGACCACTGCGGCGCGGGCGGTCTGGTTCGGCCATGTTGGTTAGTTGTGCGTAGGAGAGCACAGTACCGCTGAAGCAAGCGAATTGCTGCTGACGCGGATGGCGAGAATCCAAGACAGCTGATGAGAAAGGGTATCGGATGAGGCAGAAGCAAGTCAGAACAAACGAGACGTGATTCACGAGATTCGTGATTTGTGATTCGTGATTGACAGGTGAATTCACGATTTGTAGTGTGCGAGTGAGGGTGGCGCGAGGCTGCTTTCCCCTTTCGTCTTTCTCGCTTGGCGCTTCTGATTCGTGATTCCTGTGATTCACGATTTGTACACAGCGCAGCACAGTGACGGAGTGGGGCCAAGAAAATCCGCTCAGAAATGCGGCAAAAGCCTGCCTCCACTACCCATGAATCACGAATGACTTGGTGACTTTCCTTCAGTCGTGAGTGAGAGAGCACAAGCAAGTCGTGAGTGATACATGAGTATTGGAACATTAATCCTACAGTCACGAGTGAGCCTTACAACGGCGCGATGGATCGCCTGTAGCCAGCCACATCTGGATCGATCGCTGATCTGGCATACACGTTCCATGCCGAAACACGAAAGGATCCATTGCAGCGTGGAACAAGTCTATCCACGTCAACTTGGCCCAGGAAACAAACGAGCCATGTAGCTACAGCGTGCGTATGCAGTCGGTACAAGTAGTAGTAGAGCGCTCGCTCAGTCCCAGATCCAGCTGATGAATTTCAACCAGCTCCTGTTGCGCTTGAGAGCAGCTTGGGCTTGCTCTTCCAATCTCGCCTGCTCGGCACGCTCTTTGGCCTGTTGGATCGCCTCTCGCAACGCCACCTCCTCGAGCTTGACCCACTTGGTTTTCTTAAACAGCTTCCAGCCGAGGAAGAATGCGATGACGAGCGGGATATCGAGGTAGCTCGAGACAAAGCTGTTGGCATTCCACCTTCCAGAGGTAAATACGGCGAAGCCACCAGTGAAGAGAATGAGGAGGCACATGCCGAGCGCGACATAGCTCGAGTACAACGTCCATCCGTTGTTCCATGGAAGCTCCGAGGCCGGGATGCCCTGTCGTCGTAACGCCGTCTTGAGTCGGATGTGGTTGAGCAGCACCGTGGACCACGAAACCAGCACGCCGGCGGCAGTCAAGCTGACGAACCAATAGAACACGGTCAGCGCCCCAGACGACAGCGACATGAAGCTGAGGAACATAAACGCGGTGAAGAAGAGAACGCAGTAGATCGGAATACCCCACGAGGTGGTACGTAGGAAGAAGCGAGGCGCTTGACGCTTGAGTGCTAAACCATACAACACACGCGTTCCGGCCAGCAGAGCCTGGTTTGACGACGACCAAGCTGATGTAATCACGATCGCGTTGATCACAGAACCGACTGCCGAGTAGCCTGCCGTCGAGGCGGCAATCACAAACGGAGACTGAGCAGCTGTACCCGACTCATCGTTGAGCCGAGGATCATCCGAAGATACCAGCATTCCAACCACCAGCACGGCGAGCATGTAAAAAAGGGCGATACGGAAGAACACCCTCTTGCACGCCCGCGGGATGGCGCGGCCAGGGTTTTGTGTTTCAGCCGCTGCCATGGCCAAACTCTCGACGCCTGCGAACGAATAGACGGCGGATGTCAAGCAAGCGTACGTTCCCAAAAACTTTCCCCATGCGCCTGTTCCAATGTACTCGACAAACGGACCTGGAGTGTCCCAGTAGCGGAAGCCGATGCGCTCGACTCCTGGGATTCCGCCCAGGTTGACAACCAAGCCAAAGATGATAAGGAACACCACCGTCAGCAGCTTGAGCGAGGCGAATGCGAATTCCACTTCTCCGTAGGCGCGCACAAAGACGACACCGATGACGAATGTAAGCACGATAAAGATCATGATCCACAGCGACGAGTTGATGTCGGTCCAAAATTGGAACAAAACGCAGATGGCCGAGATCTCGGAAGGGATCGAAAGAATGTTTCCGTAGACGATGTTCCAGCCGACAGCAAAACCCCACGCAGGATCGAGGAGGTAGTCGGCGTGACGAACGAACGAGCCGGTGACAGGA
This sequence comes from Mycosarcoma maydis, assembly GCF_000328475.2. Lineage (NCBI taxonomy): Eukaryota > Fungi > Basidiomycota > Ustilaginomycetes > Ustilaginales > Mycosarcoma > Mycosarcoma maydis. The sequence continues at coordinate 81,732 of NC_026496.1, forward strand.
AGTAATGCCGATACTTCACCCAGAGCGAACTGCACAGCGCAGACGATGGCTCCCACCACAGCGTAGCCGATAAGAGCGCCAAGGGGGCCTGCCGTTTGGATTGACCCGCCGAGCGAGAGAAAGAGACCGGTACCGATGGAACCCGCCAATGCGATCATCGAGAGGTGGCGTTGTTCCAGGCCTTGCTTGAGATGCGCACGCTCGGTGTGTGTGACACCGACTTGGAGCTGGCCATCCGAGCGAGTGGTGGTGTGCATTGGCTTGTCCATCGATGCGCCGTCCTCTTCAGCCGCTCGCAGCTTATCGTTGTGCGTCGCTTCCATCGACGAACTCGAGCGGTCGAGAGCGACATGCTGCGGGTTCGACATGGTTTGGCGTTCAGACATTGACACGATGTGGTACCGAAGAAAGGCACCACGCTTCCAACGCAGCTAACTAAAGCCGGAACGGCGACCTCTGCGGAAAGACCACACAGGTTTCCAGGAACACACTACGCTTGCCACTTGGAAGTAGAAACAAACACGAAAGATAAGATCTTCCTGTGAACCTACGACCTCGCGCAATCACTGTGAGTTGACACGAGTTGCCTAACCTGACTAAGTTAGTCAAAGTTGAGTTGTCTGGCCAGCGGGACTGCTAGCCGAGTCCGAGAAAACGACAGGCCGAAAAAGCTGGACGTTGCAGCATACATGCGGTGCTGATTGGCTGAAGGCAGCTTGTTCTTGCTCGGCTGACTTCGACATTGCGATTCGAAATGGCGTTATCAGCCGAGGTTGGCTTGTCGCACCGAGAGAGAGCAGGACCATATTCACGATTGTCGATTCAGGGTTGGTGGATCTTTGTGTGAATTTTTTTCTCCTTTCTTTTACCCGCGGCACGGAATTTTGCGCTCGAGAATCGTGTATAATTCCACAGACGCACGACGGATTCAGTCACGAGTGAACGAGTGAGTGCAATTACGAAACTCGACGCATGTGCGACTCATCGCGTTGCTCGTCTCTCGGCGAATCATGAATCTCGATTTACGATTTACGATTTACGATTTCACGATCGCAAAACGTGATTTTGTTTCCATGCTCGTGACTCATGACTGGTGAGCGTGAGTTGGCCGATCTAACGTCATTGTAACCGTGAATCGGTCCGCGCTCACGCTCGTGACTCACGGGTCTGTGCTCGTGGCTCTGTGCTCGTGGCTCTGTGCTCGTGGCTTCGGGCCCGAGTGCCAAGACACGTTCCAGCTCACGTGTTCGGTGTGGGGAGAATCACGAATGGCTAGAAACACCAAGACGTGGGGGACAAGAGGGATGAGATCACTTGCCTCGGGATTCATGACTCATGATTCTGGGGCTCAGCTGTGTGTGCGCAAGCCAGCGTAGAATCAAAGCTTTGGCGCTGTGCGTGGTTCAGCTCAGCTCGTTGTTCTCTTGACGCCAGCATCGACTCGAGCGTGACATTCGAGCTTCAATCAAGCATGACGAGCAGCACTTGGGCTTCAGACGTGCAGTGGAAATTCCACGATCCCACCTCTCGCTCCACGTACACTGTCGATCGCTCAACGGGCACCGGCGCTGGTTCCTACACCATCAACATCAGTTCCGGGCCGCGCACCGATTGGTGGACCACTGCGCCCGGCTCGCAACCTGAATCGTCGGCGCATCGCACCACCGGTCCGCTGGTATACCAAACCCGGCACATCTCGTCTTGCACGTCGTGGAGGCTTTCGGCGCTCGTCTCGCAACCCGGCTTGGAGCGCTTCCAGCAAACTACGCTGTTCATCCAGCGCTGCAGCGAGGAACAGAGCGACATGGCCGCGCAATTGTGGCTCAAGGCGGGTGTTGAGAACGAAGGTGGAAGACAGTACGTCGGCGTTGTCGCTACAAACCCTTATTCGGACTGGAACGTCTCGCCTTTGCCCAAGCGCAAAGAGCATGTGCAAACCAAGGTGCTCATCGAAATCGAAAAGATCGGGCCAGACGTACATGTATACTACACGCTCCAGGGCGACGAGGAGCGTCTGCTGTTGAGGGAGAAAAAGGGCTTCGCTCTACCCGTCCAGGCCGAACAGATGGAACACTGGAGGCTCGGTGCTATGGTGTGTGGACCGTTAAGCGACGCTACGCAGGGACTCGTGCAAGAGTGGAACTGGGAGGTCCTACCCGACTCGCACCATCATTGAGGCGCTTCCACACCGCAAACACACACATACACAGGCTGGCGTAATGCCGTACCATGTAAATTGAAAGGGTATCACAAACCAATGAATCCACCATCTTATGATGCCAACATCACTTAGCTATTGGCGCCTTGGTCCGTTGTGCACTCCTGCCACGACTCGTCTCTGTGCGAAATCGAGATGCACTGGATTCCGATCGGCTCATACTCCACATGCGAGCTCTGGTCGAGGATATCTCGCGCTTGACCCTGCCGAGCCTAGCGATGCTAGCGATGCTTGTACCTCTTATCCTGCTCCTGCTCCTCTCGGTGGCTTCTGCAACGTGCTCGACATCAAATGGATGCACCGGTCTCGGTTCAAACGTGTACTTTCTCGCCGGCGCAACGTAGCTCGGCGGCTCACCGCTCTCATCGCACATCTCGGCGAGACACGGCGAGAAAAAGATGGCCCCGCTCAATGCCCTCTTCAACGTCATGGTCGAGATGAACATCCACAACACCACTTCCACCAACGCAAGCACGGTGCCGAGAACGCGAAATGCGCGCGAATCCAGCACCGAGCCAAACTTGATCGCCGCCGTAGCAAAGACTCCGAGCGGAAACGTGAACCCCCACCATCCAAGGTTGAACGTGAGCTTGGATACGAGCCATAGATCGAGCAGGCTCGATACAGCGAGGACCAACCATACAAGGCCAAGACCCCAGATGACGAGAGCTACGGGAACAGAGACTGCGTAGATGGCGGTGGCCATGATCTTGGCCGTCTCGGCATCTATTGCTGTGGCACTACCAAGTGCCACTTGATGCTCGACCGAGAGCTTGTACAGCACCGAGGCGAGTTGGAGCAACGCGAACGCTCCCTGTCCACACGGACCAAGCGGCAAAAACGTGCTGACGATCAACTGTGCTGGCGGGATCTTGTAGATCGCCTGTCGAGCGTAGTACAACGACATGAGCAGGAACGTCATGCCGAAACCTGTGCCCCACAAAACCCAGCAAACGATCAAGGTCAACTTTGCATGTGGCGCAGCCAGCAAATCTGCCACCAAGCCGCCCGTCGCCGAACAGACGATCGTGGTGACTACCGGCAAGAACCACACGGCTGTGATCTTGTCAAGCGACTGGACGTGACGCGTGAACTGGATAAAAGGCAAACCGATGCAGATGCAGAGCGAGAGCACGGCGTTGATCCACCAGAGCGTCCAGGTGAACGTCACAAAGCCCGGTCCCCATGCCGGCGCAGCAGAGATGGCGCACATTGTAATGATGGTTGCCATACCCATAGCAAAAGTGCCCAGAAACAGCGATTGGGTTGGGTGGAAGAGCATGATCCAAAACAGCTGTGGCCAGATGATGTAACGGGCAATGCTGATGGCAAGGAACAGTAGAAAGAGCAGTACGTTGAGGCCAAAGACGAGATTCGAGATGATGCCGAGGCCGTTGAACTGGTATGGAAGCTGATGCAAGAGGATAGAGGTGATGCCGGTGCCCATGTTGACGCTGAACCAGCTCGGAGTAAAGTGCATCGTGATACGACGCAGTTCGGAGCGCCAACGTTGTGAGCGCGTGCGTGTCAGCGGTGGAGACGAGCTGGAACTGGAGCTGGAGCTGGATTCGGCCGTCGAGACCGAAATCGATGCATGTGTGATAGGGTTGTTGCGCTGCTCCTGCTGACGAGCTCGGTTGGTGCGATCGTGCTCGTGGATTGCAGCGGTGATATCCGTCGCCATGGAGGGATCCATATTCGGAGCGTACGAAAACGCATGCGAATGGTGGCAAGAGCCAGGTGCATACTTTTCGAGATCGTCCATAGCGCTGTTATGCCTTTGGGTATGCGTTGTTGGTGTGCTTGGTTGGATGGTAATCAAGAGGGATGAAACCAAATCCCCTCGTGACTGTGACTGAGCCACTCGTGACTAAGAAGGATGTCGCACGAGCAGCTGCGACGTGACTCGCTTCGAACTTGAATCGTGAATCACGAATGTCAATCTTGTCCACATTCGTGATTAACCCTCACAATTCACACTCACAATCCACGCTTCGTGATTTTGCTCGGCAATCAATTCACAAAATCCCGCCACAACCAATATCCGCGGACAAAAATTCCTGAATTCGCGATGCACGATTGTCGCAAAACGCAAAAAAAAAAACACACACACACACGGGCAAGTAACTAAGTTATACAGTCGTGAGTCGTGAGTAATACAAACTCAGTCGTGAATGAGTCAGTGAGTCGAGTGTGACGTGCTGTCAAACTCAAATCACAAAATTCGTGTCTTGCACACTCCAGAGTAAGTTACCATGTATTGTACGTACACCATCACGAATCGTGAATGGTGCGCAAGTTCAGCGCCCACACCGTCGTGCATGACGAAAGGGTCAACCTACAAATCAATTTACGATTCACGATTCGCGATTCGCGATTCACGATTCCAGTTGTATATAGACAGACCAAAACACGAAAACCAAACCAAACTGTGAAAGCCAAGCTGCAGCCAGCGATGATGCTTAGTCGAGACGATCGACGTCTTGAACGCGAGCCTCTAGGCCGTTGCGTCGGACGAAGCGGTTGACAAAGTAACTCTTGTTGGTAGCGCTCCACAGCACCACCTGCACGGCCAGCATGGCGACCAACATGGGCGCCAAAATCTTGATCCCCTGCGGAGCCTTTTGGGATGCGATCCCCACGAGCAACGGGAGCATTGCCATTCCGGCGGCAGCAAACGTCGAGATGAAACTGATTGCCGCAGTCAAGTGCGCCCTGGGTCGAACGGTTCGCTCGCACACCCTGATCATAGCAGGGAAAGCTGGACCCAGAAACACACCCAGCAACGCAAGCGCTACGGCATTAGCGACAATGTTGGGTAGCAGCCAGACGAGCAATTGCAGACCAATGGCGCACAAGAGGTACACAAACACGGCCAGCTCTTCGCCCATCCAAGCCGTAACAGGAATCAAGAGGATTCGACCAAACGCGATCCCCGCCCAGAAGCCCGACACAATCGCATTGGCCGAAGCCGATCCGTTGCGCACTTCGAGCAAGAACGTCGAGCTCCATCCACCGACGGTCACTTCGGTTCCGACGTAGATAAACGTGAACAGGCTCAGAAGAATCACCTTTTGCTGTCGTACGACTGCCTTGAGTTTGTGGAATGCCGAGCGCGTATCGGTGGTGGAAGCGGACGCGGACGCGGACGCAGACGCGGGTGAGGGTGCGGTAATTGGATGCAGCTCCTGACCACCGCCGAAAGCCTTAGATGTGGTAGGTACAAAATCTAACGGTATCGAAATCGAGGATGCTGCCGGTGTTGATTCTGCTTGTGATCGGTTTGCCTTCGAATCGCTCGGCGTTGGCATGGCTGGCTGCAACTCGATGCTCGTATCGCTGACATTAGCGTCGCTCGGACCTTCCACATGTTGGTCTCTCTGCAGTCGAAATGCGACGGTCACCAACGCCAACACCACCATGGCCAACGCCAAGGAGACCACGAAAAAGTACTGGAACGCTATCCCTTTTCTGCCCTGGTGCAAAAACGGGATTGCAGCCAATGGCGAACTCAATGCGCCTACGCCATACAGAAAATGCGTAAAGCCCAACCTGACGTCCGCCTTGGGTCGTTGCGAGATCCAGACGTTGACCAATGCATCCAGCGTGCTCGTCGACATGCCCGAAAAGATCATGGCCACAATCAACACTGGAAACGGTGGCATGCTTAAAAACACGACCGGAAACACCAGACCGAGCGCAGCGGCGGTCGAGATCATCTTTCCAAAACCAAACCGATCCATCATAGGCGAGACGAAGACGGCGGCAATGATGCAGCCAGTGAATGTGCCGACAAAGAGCATCGAGACGTAGACGAAGCTGAGATCCCAGTGCGCGCGGATAGCCGGAAGTAGTGCACCCGGCGTAGCGTCCACCCAGCCGGCGAGAAGGAAACAGGTGTAGAGCGAGCATTCTTTCAAAAGCATCGTACGGCTAGCGGCGTCGGCATTGGCGGCGGCGGTGGTGGTGGAAGCGCGAGCGGTAAAGCGCGACAAGCTCTTGACCACATGTCGGAATGGGTTGGATGGGCGAGCTCGGAGCGCGGTTGTAGACGAGGGCTCTCGAAGCGACATGGTCGAATCAAGCTTTACGGGACGCTATCCCCGATAAAACGTGGGTGGATGAAAACGAGCAACGCACTTGGTCGAGAAGGTCGTGAGGTTGGCAGGAGTGCGTCGGGCAAAGCGCTATCGCAACAGCGTCTCCATATATACACGATACGATTTGAGAAATATCCTCGATCCACGCTATCGGCTCTCTGATATGCCCTGGATAGCCTCGTGCTTCTGTGCTCAGTTCGGGCCACTCTGACTTTTTCTTTATCAACTCACGACTACGAATCGTGAATTTTCTTAAAATGAATCCAAGTGCCATCGAAATCACAATTCACGATTCACGATTGTGAATGCTCGACGTGCCTCGTGGGGCGGGACAGAAGTGCGTGGTTCGTATCGCCGACATATGAATGGGGGATCTTTGCGGGGTCAGTGCGACCAAAAAATCAAAAATCAAAACTACACTTGCAGATTCGCACAACGTGGTATTCGTGATTCGTGATTCGTGATTGTGCGCGCGACTGTGACTCGACCGGCTATCCATTCACGATTTCACGTCTGTGTCAGGGTGCGGATGGATTGCAATCACGAATGAGCAGCTTAGCTCGGCTGCAAGCGTTCGTGGTTCGCTCTTGGCACACAGAAATTCACCGATACGCCGGCCACTTACTGTAGCCGTGAGAGCTAGAAAACCGCGTGGACCGAGTCCGCTCCGACTATAGACCTGTGCGAACCGAGCACGAAGTTACTGTACCAGTTAGGAGTGGTGCGCGTTCGTGTTTTCGGCGATTTCGAGACCGGTCAAATCACAAATCGTGAATCACAAATCGTGAATCATGAATCGTGAATCACACGGATCACGAATGTTGACTGCCGTCTGCAGGCACACCGACGCCTGAGTTGCTGTGACTGACAGCCGCGCAACCACGAATAACTTTATACCATTCTGTGATGCTCGTCTGTCTACATGCGTGATCTACTCTACGGAATTATGCAGCGCCGGGCGACCCTTTTTGCCGGTCAGATGGTTCTTGTCCTCTCTCTTTCCACCTGCACCCCACGTCTCGGTCAAGAATGCCGTCATCTCCTCAAACAGTTCTCGATACGCCCCCCTTGTACTCACACTATGGCTTGAATCCGTGAACATCCTAAACCTGAATCCTCTCACTTTCGCCTTGGTCAGCAGATCCAGCATGTGCGCCGAATTGCTAAAGTGAACATTGTCATCCGCCGATCCTTGCATGAGCAGATACTTTGTCTTTGCAAACCGCGTATTGACGTGTACAGCCGCTGTGTCGTAACCGTGTTTGTTAGTTATGGGCGATTTCAGGTATCGTTCCGTGTAGACCGAGTCGTAGAAGAGCCAGTTGGTGACCGGAGCTACTGAGACCGCCAGGCTAAACACGTTGGACGCGAGCTCGATCGTCTTGGCGGTCAGATATCCGCCGTACGACCAGCCCCACAGACCGATGCGTCTGGAATCCACGTAGCCCAGCGTCGAGACGAGCGACGCGGCTTCCGCGACGTCCTGCGCTTCTAGATGGCCCAAGTTGCCAGCCACGCACGAGCGGTACAATTGACCTTTGAATCCAGTCCCGCGTCCATCGACGACAACCACAATGTAACCGAGCGTAGAGGCTACGTACTGATGCCAGTCAGCACGGTTCCATCGCGCATCGACGAGCTGCGAATCCGGTCCTCCATACACGCGTACCAGTACGGGATATTTGGTCGCTCCCGACGCGTCAAAGTCGTGCGGACGAATCTCCTTGACGCTCACGACCGTCGCGCTTCCATCCGGCAGAGTACTGTTGAGCACGAGCTGGTAGAACGTACTTGACGGCTTGACGTACTGACTCGAGATCTGCCGAAGTAGCGTATTTTCCTCCAGCATGAGCTCAAACTTGGGATCATCGACACCCACCACCTTTTGGTAAGGCACGTCGGGCCCTCGATAGTCTACGACGTAGTAGGCACCCTTGGGATCAAAGCTGACGTCGTACGATCCAGGTTTCGAGACGTCGGTGATCGCGACCGGCTGCTTGACTGTATACCGAGTTGGCTTGGATGTCGTTTTCCAATCCGGCAGTTCGACGTAGTATGCGTTGCGTAGCGCTGGCGTCGGCGTTGCCGCAATAAAGTACGCTCTGCCACGTTTCGCATCCACGTGTTTGAGCTCGGCGATCTCCCATCGACCGCGCGTCAAAAAGACGGGCTTGTCCGACGTTGCGGTTTCGTAGTACGCCAGGTGTCGATATCCATCGGTTGAGACAACAATATCGAGATAAGCAGTGGATCCGATCGACAGATTGTGATGCGAGAGTGGCTCGATGGTCTGCGCCGCACGAATCCAGCCGCTGGCGTCAGCGCGCGCGTCCTGTCTCCTCACCACTTGACCCACCACTTGGGTTCCTGCAGCGCTGGCTTTGGCCTGGGGCGATAAATCAAACAGCACTATCCTCATCACATCGCTGTACCGATCCGTCTCCTTCACCAGCAAGTCGGTATCCGAAACCCATTTGACTTCGGTCACCAAGCGCTCTTTAGCGCCAGCATCGCTCGAAAGCACCCGATCCACCTCGTTGGTCGCCTTGCCTTTATCCGACACCGGGCTGTGCAGCGTGTACTGGGTCGGCATCACACTAGCGCCTTTCCTTGTCGCGTCGCGAATCTCGTCCAGGTCGATCATCTTTACGCTGACCGTAGGATTCGCGAATCCGGGCTTGGGATACTTCATGCGCGTCATGTTCTGATATGGCGTCGTCAAGCCAGACCGGTACGGATCCGGGTTGTATCTTGGAAACTCGTACACGGGCACCTCAGTCTCGTCCAAGCGCAAAAACACGAGTTTGGTACCTCGAGGACTGAACCACATGACCGAGTCAGAGCCGTACACCTCTTCTTCATACACCCAGTCCGGTACAGCGTTGAAGATTGTTGCTGCACCATCCTGAGTTACCTGGACCGCCGGTTCGCCAGCGCGAGGAATTACGAAGAGATTGTTGTCTTCGACGAATGCGATACTCGGAGCATCCTGCGCAGCCGCAGCCGATGCGCTTGTTGCGGGAGCCGGTGCCGGCGCCCAGGCTGCAAACGTAACTTTGGGTGGGACGCGCGGACCCGAACCAAGTGGCACCGTCTTCTGGGTAGCAATGTTGTGCAGCCATAGATGACTCTTTTTGCTATACCGCCACTGGTTGGTCTCGGTGGTGAAGAAGAGAACCCATCGCACGTCCGGCGAGAACTTGTAGCTCGTCCAGTCCAGCATCCTTCCTCTGTCATCTACCACATTCTTGCCTTGGACGATGAGACTCTTGCCGCCAAACGAGGCGACTTTGCCCAAGCCGGTCTTCTGGTGGCGAGCATGTGTGACGTCTTCGAGCCAGATATTGCGCTTGGCCCAGTCGACATGGCTGAACACGCCTTGGTCTGGATCTTGCTCGCACCACGTGAGATCGCTCGACTGCGGTGAAAGCGTGCCACCAAAGACAGTGTCCATGTCGAGAGGCATGAGGTCCTGACCAGACTTGGACTTGGAGGATGAGACTTGGTCGATGTCCAGACCGGTTCCAGCGGCAGCTTGGGCGAAAGTGTTCCAGCCTGCGTCTTGGAAGTCGACCTGAAACACCGAGGTGTTGGAAAACGCGTAGTGGCCAGCGGCGGTATCTGGGGAAGCCGATTGCTTCCATTCGCCAGACGCTGTCGACGCTGTCGATGAAGCGTGCAAGCTTGAAAGAGCATCTGTCTTGTCGGCCGTGAAAGAGTCGGCAAGCGATGGTGCAGGTGTTGCTGAGGCGCTTGTCGATGTGCTCGTGTTCGACGACAGCCATTGCAACAACGGCAATCCGAGCACAAACCCGATCACGACGCCAGTGCAGATCAAGCAGCCTGCATACATACTCGCACGTTTCTTGGACGCCATCATGGACCACACGGGTGCGCCTCGACGTCGTGCGCTTCGTGCGTCTCTATCAGCCTGCATCAATCCAACCTGTTCGTCATCGTCCAACTGTGTACCAAGACCATCTTCCAGATCGTCCGTGAGACGAGGAGTATATGGTGAAGATGTTTGGTTGGGTGGATAGATGGCAGAGCTTTCAGGATAGGTATCTCTGTAACGCTCGAGCTTTTCGTCTTGATCCATGGTTGCATCGGAAGCGGTGGCTTGCGAATCGTACGATGCGCGTGGCACTCGGCATGTGTCCGCCATCGCGTCGATATCGTCAAGGCAACAGAATACGTCCAGTCTCCTGGGGCTGTGATAGGGTGGGATATGAGACAATAGCTACGATCGCATTGAGTTGAAAAGTCGACGGATGCTGAATCTGTAGCGGGTGATGGGTGTGGTGCTCGTCGTGTGTGCGGCTTTGGGCTACACGCTAGATCGAGTCTGAGTGTCAAGTTCGAGGTTCAGAACGCGCTCGCTTTCCAGGGTCCTGTCATTCACCTGCGCACAATCACGAATCATGAACCACCAACCCCGAACCTCATAACGTCCAATCCAAGAGCCACGAGCGTCAAGGCTGAAATCTGCACGGTGCGTGTGCCGTGCCGTGCCATGTCAAATTCCAACCCAAAAATACTCAGTGACTCACACTCGTGACTGTAGTATTCGTGATTCACGACTCACGACTCACGACTCACCACTCGGCACCAGCTACGAATCGTGAATTCAGAATTCACGGTTCTTCTACCCTTCTCGTCGCAACACCACGGCCATCCGAGATTTCAGTTCGACTGGCTAGATTCACAGTTCGAGCTCGACATACAGTACTGTAGCAATGCGCATGTGCGCATGTCTGGCTCGATACATCACTAGCGACACTCTGTAAACAGCGTGGGTCGATCAAGCGAAATTCAAAAGAGCGTGGATGGATCTGTCTGTTGCACCGCTGGTGGGAAACAGGTCTTCAGTTGGTAGGAGGGGAATCAAACGAGCGTGTGAGAGCTTGACGGTTCAAGCCCTCGAGCAAATGGGGCCTGCCGAAAGCTGTCAACAGCTTCAAGGCGCCAGAGCCCGGGTATATCGTGTTCCTTGCTGCTTCCTGCTTTCCAGGAGGAGCATTTGAGCAGGCCACTCTTTGCATTACCTAGGGGCTTCCGCCCTAGACAGGTGACTTTCTCTTGGCGAGACCTGGCGACGTCGAATGCATCAACACAGGCGTACTTTGCCCGCTAGGCCCCGAATTTGAAGCTGTACGCTTCAGCGGCGTACGCATCGCCTTTGCGTTGGGACCTTCGCTGCCATCCGGTCCGAAAAAGCTCTGATCGGCCATGCTTATTACGTTCTGTCCAAATTGCGGCGCAAAGCCGTTCGAAGCGATGAAGGGCGACCCTTCAAACGACTTGAACTGGCCACCGGCCATCGACCCTGGTGCAGGCGAAGGCGGAAGCGGAGTGTTGATAGCAGTCATCATAGCTTGGTGTTGCGGCGTCAGCGGTGAGGGAGGCATACTCATCACGCCGAGCCCAGCGTTGCCAGCAGAGAGCCCTGCCGATGTTGGACTGACACCGGGATGCATGCCCGGCGCAAACATACCCGCTGTCGCCCCCGACGTATCGATGGCCAATCCAGCGAGGCCGGCACGGTTAGCGCCAGGTCCATCACCGCGTCCGATGTTGAACTGTGGAGGTGGCATCTGCCCCTCACCAAACGAAGCTGACCGTTGCGGTGTCATATTGGCACCCATGGCCATCATGGCACCGTCACCATGCATCGAGCTATGCATTGGCGAGCCGTTCATCGTGAGCATACTTTCGCTGTGCGCCGAGCTGACAGAGACGCGACGAGAGATGGGTGTAGCCGCCATGCCGTACCCTTCCATCGACACACCGAACGCTGACGATGTACCATGCATGCCTCGAGAAAGATGTGTCGCGCCGGCACCCATGCGCAGACCGCCAGGACCGACGCCAGGACCGAACTCGGGCTCTGTGACAAAGATAGGTGGGCCATCGTGGCCTTGAGGCGTCCACAAGCCTTGAGGGGGCATCGGAGAGGGGATATCGAGCGTAGGGACACGTACATCGAAACCAAGGTTGCCACCGCTCGTCTTCTTGACGTGTTCGAGCACCATACCTAACACATCCCTGAGCTGCGTGGTAAAAGTGCGCAGCGCCATGTTTTGCTCGGCGAGCTCTTCGAGCCTGAACTGCATCTCGTCGACCTGCTGGCGCAACTGCATCTGGCCCACGCTGACACTGTACTGCAAGTCTCGCGCTTCGACACGAGCGTGCTCCGAGTCCAACGCTTTCCTACGAATGTCGTCGAGCAGGTCAGGTCGGCCACGCAAGAACTTGGGGTGTGAAAATTCCCAGATCTGCGCATCGGCCGACTGGCGGTGACCGCGCGGCGTCTTGTTGACCTTGTAGAAGCCATACATGTTGAGCTGGCGGATAAAGCTGGAAAAGTTACTGTGCTTAAAGTGCTTGCCGAGCACCTCTTTTGCAAATTCGTCAAAGTTGCAGACCATGACACTGGTGCCATTGCGGTTCCAGCTGATGAGATGCTGATAGTCTGGGTCGCTGACCATGCGGAAGAGCTTGTAGACAAACTTGCTGCTCTGCCTTTTCTCTGCGGCGAGGTCGGCATCCGACTGGCTGGTGACGTTGGGATCATCGACGGAAACATCGCCCACGCTCTGGTTGCCAGCGCCGCCGCCAAAACCCGAAGTGGGACTCTCCGCGTTCTGAGACCCGGTGGCACTCTTGATCGATGTAGAGCTGTACGAGCGCATAGCGGCGGTGAGCGGAGCCGTCTCGGTGCTCATGTTGTACTCTGCTCGTAGCGGTGAGGAGACATTGGGCGCGCCGAGATGAGCATCTGATGTAGCGATGCTATCCGGATGCAGGTGAGGCGATGTAGAGGCAGCGGCGGCGCCTATGCTGAAGGACGCCGATGCATCTGCTGGTGATGCGAGGTTAGACGGAGGCGATGAAGCGGCGGTGCCAGCAAAGTTGAGCGAGTTGGCGAGATGCGGCTGTTGGTGCTGTTGATACTGTTGGTGCTGTTGGTGCTGTTCGCCTTCGCTTTTTACAGACAGACCCGAGATGTTGAGATGAAGGTTGCTTCCGGAAGAGGTGGGGCGCATGGTAGCAGAATCGTGCGGATAGACATGGATTGGAGCATTGGCGTCAGCCGTGCCGAGATTCGCTGGATGCGAGATAGAAGCAGGTGAGTCGGCCATTTTTTGATGTTGGAGTTGATGATGGGGCGATGAGGAAGAAGGTGCGTGGAAGAAGGCGTCAAATGCCGGGTCAAAGGTCTGACCGTTTTCGATGCCGTTCATGCTGGGCCAATGTCAGAAGGAGGTGTGCCGACAGAGATGCGTCAAGGCTTATGCTACATCCAGGTGTCGTAGCTTAGGGTGCTCTCGCTGAAAACTTGGTTGGGGAATGTAGATGGCCTAGCAAGATAATTTGGGAAAGAGAGGCGCGGTAACGACCGAATTGTAAGTGATTCGTCTGATAGTAGGCTAGACAAGGCGGCGGTTCGAGAGTGCTGGGCAAAATGTTGACGTGAGGGAGTGACGAGAGGACCTGAAAAAGGAGCACACTGTCGAGAGTGTAGTTGCAGCACTTTGACGATCAGAAGTAACGTTTGGGACAGTAGCTGAAGCAGCGAGACCTCGATCGCTCCGATGGCGACTAGATGCGATTTGCGGACGAATCAGCAACGACAAAGACAAGGAAATGGTGTTGGTGCGAGCGAGCCGAGTCAAGCCAAGCTAAGTCGAGCCGAGCCAAGCCGATAGTGATTGATGATATGCCAAGGCAGAGACGCTTGTAAAACTACGGCTACAGGGCAACGAGTGTTGCGGTATAATGCTGTACCACGTCGTGCACTGAGAAGAAGCAGCCGTCAAGACAGGACCGAGGAGATCAAAGGTGGGGAGCGGTGGACTCCGATCACGTTCTAGCACCCGTCGCGCCGAATCACGAATCCGTTAGTGTCACACACACGCACACGCTCACACACACGCTCACACACACCGGGCGCCAGAAACAGAGCCAGAGCCAAAGCGACGAAGCCGGAAAGCGCGACTTGGACTTACGGGCGGAGAAGCGATTCCAAAGCAGCTAAAAGACAGACGAGCTGCTCTGCTGATTACAACAGGGCACGACAGCGGGGGGGAAAAACAGCATATCACGCTTAAAAAGCCAACATCCCCGAGACACACACTTGCGCTCGCTTGGCATAAGTTATGCTGAAAAACGCGGACTACTCTGACAGCCACACTCCGGCAACTCTTGGGCCAGCTAAGCATTCGGCAGTTGGTCAGTGTTAGTCTGCTTTCTGGCACGAACACGAAACACACACCAAAAACACGAAAATGAGAGAGAGAAAAAAATCCGCCTGACAGCCAAGCTTGCCAACCACGAACGTTGACAATCGACGATTGGTAATTTACGGCGCAACTGCACCTGCACCTGCACCTGCACCTGCACCTGCGCCCGAACCCGCACCCGCACCCGCACCGTTCGCACGCCAACGCTTGGGCTTGTGCTTGAAGCTGCTTTTGCTTTACGCTGCGTGCAAGCTTACTCCTGACTTGAACCCCAGGCTCGGTCGGACACGCCGGTGTCGTCCGCGATGCAAAATCACCTATCAACATGGCCTTTCTCGTGACTAGAAAAAAGTGACACCAGAAAGAAGTAAGCACACGAAATGAAGGATCTCCAACCATTGTAAATAAATACAGTCACGCGTCACTTTGTACACTTCCGAAGGTGCGAAGAAAAGGTTGCGCTATAACCTTCACGTCTGGATCACAGCGAGCGAGCGAGCGAGCGAGACAAGCACAAAGCAAGAGCATTTCTGTCTCGAGTCTCGTTCGTGATTGCAACCAAAAACTGGTGAACCTCGGCTCGGTCGCTATCTTTTCGAGCTGCTGCTAGCCAGCAAATCGTGAATTGCCACTGAATCATGAATCCTGAATCCTGGATCGAGTCGTGATTTTACCATTCGTGATTGGTTTTGGTTCCGCGCACACTTTGTTCCTCCTTTGATTCGCTTACTTATCAATCAGGCATGGGTTCATATCGTTCGCGTTTAGCTGTTTCTCAGTATACGAGGCACACGCCAGCAGGTACTACCTCTTGACAACCCTCCATATAGATTCGCAAACCACACGTACGAGTGTGCTATAGAGCCATTCACGATGACGCTGTAGTCGGTGTGGTGCGCTTCTGCGGAGACTGATTGCTTGGCAGTAAGCATGGTCGACATGTATTCACGATACGATTCGTGATTGGTAATAAATTATTTTCATCTCGCTCTCAACTAACTTAGCTTATCCAAACTTGAGATCTGCGTGACGGCCAACGCTGCAAAAGCTCGTGCAGTTTTCCACTCTAAATATCCGAGTCCCCCTCCTGTGAAACTTTGACCAAGTCGTGAGTACAGCCTATACGATGGACGCGTGACGAGCAACAGTCACGAGTAGCCTGCTTTGCTTCGCATTCGTCATTGAGGTTCGGAGCGGACGAAATCATGAATGAGATTGCCAATTCGTGAAGCACCAATTCGTGCCTGTCAATTGAATGACATCTGGACGTCGCGCGATGTGTATCCGGTGATGCGTGTCCACCATTGGCTGACCCCGTATAAGCGACTCTCGCTACATTTGTAACCCCTCACGGCCGAAACGTACATACTCCGGCTCATCCCGCAAAGCAAAAGCATGTGGGAGAAAAGGATGAATCCAAAGAGAACAGGAGAAGACGGTGATTGTACTGTACATGCTGAGCGTGGTGTCCAATGCGATTCGGTGGAGCCCATGTTGGTCCAGTGCGGATGACAGTGCCACCCTGTCCGCCTCGATCCGTCGGAGGCTCATCCGATCATTTTCACCTTCACCGTTAGGCGTTTGTGCCATCTTGATCATGCATGCTATCTCTAAAATCAAGTGTCGCGCCCATCCGAATGGTTCTGCCGATGCGAAGCCCATCTGCTTTGCCAGCTTTTAGGCAAAAATCCTAAAAAAAATCCAAATCCTCCAGCTCTGCTACCTCGATCGCTTTCATCAGCAGCAGAGCGAGAGGCAGGTCCAAAACGG
Organism: Mycosarcoma maydis; assembly: GCF_000328475.2. NCBI lineage: Eukaryota > Fungi > Basidiomycota > Ustilaginomycetes > Ustilaginales > Mycosarcoma > Mycosarcoma maydis. Next base: position 98,063 of record NC_026496.1, read on the forward strand.
CTCAGGAGACTAGGCCAGAATGTCCGGGACGAATGCTCGTGCGGCCGCGAATGAGGCGATGCGAACAATGGCGTTTCCAGCAGCGACGCTTGCTCTTGTCGTCGTCGAGTCGAATCACCATGCCCACTGCGATTCGGACCAGCGTCGCGATTTTTGGCCTCGATCTCACTGATGGTGCGATTGCGCTTCCAACCGTATTTGGACCTGAGGTATTCCTACGGAAGCGGCTCGCTGCTCGAAGACAGTCGGTTCAGATGCACGTATACGTCTGTACCGTACCCTTCCATCGAGATCAGCTTGAGATCGCCGCCAAAGTAGCGCGCATACAGCCTCGCCAGTGGCAGACCGTATCCAAATCCAGCCATGGGCGCTTTAAAGTCGGAAGCGTTGAACTCGGGATCCAAGTCTTCCGACTGAGCCGTCGTGTACATGTAGGTCCACACCAACGGCATCTCACTACGTGGGATTCCTCCACCCTCGTCGCTAATCTTGATCGTGATGTCCTCTTTGCCCTCGACCACAATCACCTTGATAGGCGGAAAGTTGTCCTCCTGATCGACGCCGTACCGCTCCACCACAGCTCGAAGCGAGTTCTTGAGCAGCTCGAATAGCATGTGGTTCAAGTGGCTCGGCACATACATGAACGTCAGATCTGGCGGACAGACGAGCTGGACGGGGGGACCTTTGAACAGCCCGTAGTGCTCCTCGCAGACAAAACGCGCGTTCTCGATGGCCTCGTGCGCCATGGCTCCCACGTTGGTGTTGGTGCAGATGATACCGACGTACTGCTCATGCTCCTGGTTGCCATCCACCTTGACACGCGCCACCTGGTCCGAGAGCGAATAGTCGCCGCTGCTGCTACTGCTGCCGCTTCCGATGAGCTTCGAAGAAGGACGTTGTGATGAACGACTGAGCGCGATATGCTGACCAATCAAGATGCGAATGCCAATACGAGAGAGGTAGAAGCGGTCCAAGAACGATTGCACGTCGGCCTGAAGCGTGTTGCGCTTTCTGGAACGCTTGTATTCCAGCACGCCCTGCGCGATCGTCGTGACAACGGCGTCGTGTCTCTTTTTGATCTTTTCAAGCGCCTTTGTGAAATCTTCGTTGTATTGCTCGATTTCACTAGGCCATTGATGATCAGGCAAGTTTGCATAGTATCGATGCTCCAGAAGCGCGCGTGATCTTGAGCCGTTGCCGTTTCTCGGAACGAGCGCCTTGGCGAGGCCGGCGTCGCTGTCCGTGATGGTGGCCGATTCTAGCAAGCTCGGGTTCGGCTTGGATTCTGGGAGCGGCTCTGCGTTTTTCGACGCATTCTGTAGCAGCTTCTGCACCGATTCAGAGAGCCGTGGCTTGGGAAAGTTGACAAGCTCTTCAAACGACTGAGCATACCAATTCTTTACCTTGACGATCGAAGGCATCTTGGACAGGTCATGCGGCAATTCGTCGAGCTCTTTGACACGATGTGCAAGTCGAATCGGCAATTCTTCCGCCAGAAAGCTGCCTGCTTGGAGAATCGTGCCTGGATTCGGATTGCGACCGAACTGCACCATTTGCCGCAGCGAGATGCCTGTCTGGGGGAAGCTCGCAAAGTGGTGTAGCTGTGACCACAGCTTTTGTGGGATTTGGTAGCTCATTGTGATGAATGAGCGAGCTTGCTCTCTTGCGGTGAAAAATGTGGTTCAAATGGCAACTCAGCGGAGTAACTGTGCTAGCGCCTCGCTGACCGTTTGCGTTGAAGTGTTGAGGACGCGCGAACGATCCTGTGCACGCTACCGTACCGACGAGACCTTGCCGTGACGACAGAATCAAACCTGGCAGAGCTGCTCTGTTTCGCTTTTCGTATGATCTTGTAGAGGCAGCGGCGTGATGGGTCAACGCACAGCTTCGAAATTGGAATGTGCAGGGGGTCTGCGAAATAGAGACTGATGCTTGTCTATGTGAAAGGCTGGTTCCTAGATGCTTGCTTGCAGACGGAAGGAAGTGGAAGGAGGTCAGGTCGAGTCGAAGCCAGTCTCGTGAATTGATCGAACGATGATTGGCTTTTTAGTCGAGTTGCGGGGAAGCTTGTGCGTGAGTATTCATTGATTCGAGTCAGTCGAGAGCTCTCTCCCCTTCCTCGCGGATCTTGAGCGAATGAGAATCACAGGGAATTACCGGATGTAGGCCAATTTTAGGAAGCGGAGAGCGGAGCATGGATTCATTCACGATTCAGATTACAGAGCGCGGAGGAGGGCGGACTGAATGCGCACCGAACGGAAAGAAGCCACACACATTCGCGATTTCTCTTGACTGGCACCATGGCCGACAGCGCGTGTCAGAGTCACAAGAGCAAATCAGAAACAAGTCGGCAATAATCAATCACCAATCGTAAATAACCAACCGAGCTTCAACGGCTCGGCTCAGTTTGGCTGCGCGAAAGCCGGCAGACTGGCGCACTCAAGACCGTCTCTACATCGGTCGGCCGGTGTAGGGCCTTTTATTTAATCGAGCAGCACCTCGGCGCCTTAGGACGTGAAAGAGGGTGCATTTTCACGAGGCGTGCGGATTTCAAGCAATTGTTAGACTGTACGGTATTGTAGGCTCAGTTCATGGCACTTGCTCGGTCCAAACAAGCGTGAAGCCTTTGACTTGACGCCACCATTCCACACTCGTGGGATCTCGTCTTGTTCGCCTTGACTGTCGATACCGTCTACTTCAGCTTATTAGTATTATGGAATATCAGGCACACTAGTCAGATCTGTCACACTCTTTTGTGTAGCTCTTCTCGACACAAGGGGCCAGATTTGTCCTAAGATTGTAAAGCCTTGGAAAGGAGTAATCGCGAATGTTACGAGTTGATCACGTGGCTGCGAGCGGTAGCCTCCTGATCCGTCTCGAGCCGCTGTGGCTCAGTTTGAGGCACCGGCTCGTTAAAGTTGGGCTGACGAGCCTCATAGACGCCCCTAGGGTTGGCGTCGAATCCGCCAGGGTTGTCACGAAGCGCCTCAAACTTCTTGTCTTCCGGACCGCCGGTGCCCTCGAAACGGATGCTCGACTCGCCTGTACGCTGCGAACGGTCGTCTCCGCCCTCGTCGGGAGGAATATTCTGGGGATTAGTGCCACCACCAGTCTGGCCTGTGCGGCCGACACTGACCGAAGCACCCGGAAAATGCTCAAGTCCTGATTCGTTGATGCCCGATTCTTCCGAGGTGACGGTGGTCTTTGAGTTGAACGAGTTTTTGAGACGGCTGTCCGACTTGTTGTCCAAGTCACGAAACTGTGAATCAGAGAGTTCGGATGAGCGATGCAGTGCGTTCACATCTGAACATCCTACGCATGGCTACGAGATTGAGACGGATGCTTACCTGCTCGTCAATGATCTGCTGATCAGACTTTTCTGCGTACGCTTCAGACATGATGGCGATACTGTAAAGTTAGAAGGAAAAGCGGCCGGTGGAAGGGTGGGAAAGAGGGCAACGATGAATGAGTTCCAAGCTCAGCTCAGGTTGGCCGTGTTATATGGCATTTTGGGCGTCTAGCACCAAGCAGATGTCCCACTCAGGCAAAGCGTATAGAGTGTGCCAGGGACTGTGTCACCGAATCGCGAATGATTTGAGCCAACAGTTCCCTTGAGCCGCGGTGAGCTCATGTTACCGCTTCGACGGTTAACCCGTATCATGACTTCATCACAGCCGCTCCTGGGCGCTAGAAGACAGGCAACCGATGAAACATACAGATGATGCACTGTGACAATGCTCACACAAGAAAAAAGCGCTGGTCGATGACAAAGTGCGCATAAGGACACCCGCACTCAGTAGTCTGAGGCTGGGCAGAAAGGAGATTTCGGCGATGATTCAATGCTCACTCAGCTTGCCGTGTGGCTTTCTTGACAGCTGCCACGCTGCCCAAAGGAGAATGGCTCGCCAATTTTACAAGTGCCCATCTTTTAGGTTCGCCCGTTCTGCCACAATCCGAAGCAGTGACAGTTGCCGATCGACGCTGCAGTGATGCTTCCGACGATCGAATCGGACGACGTTAGAGGGTATCGTACGACGACATTGTGTGACGTTGATATCAGATAGACAGCGCTGCTTGGCAGTTCAGGGTTCGACGTGCGGGTTCATTAATCGTGAATGTTAGTCACCGACAAGCACTGAAAAGGACTCAGCGTGCATCACACATCACGGTCAGTTTGATGTCAGGTTGCAGCTAAGCCCTGCTTTCTGTTTCGAGTCGGTGAGATGTGTGACACAAGATCTTGCGATTAATCGTTTTCAGCGTCGATTCGACCCGATGACTCACGAATTTTGTCGATTTCGCGACGATTCGGTTCCGGCTAGGGTTGGCTTGGAGACGGAAAAAATAGGCTAGTGGTCTTCTCCCTGTCCTTTTTCGTGATCGATTCGAGCAAAGATGAAAGAAAGACCTTGACGCCTGAACCAATTCAAATGTCGAGATGCGACTACTGACTTGACCCTAATTTGAATTCGATTCCCAGACAGCCAGGTTAAATAGGATATTTTGAATTGCCCAATTCAAGTAATTGTCCAGAAGGACTTTGACTAAACAGCAGTCAAGCGCACGGCCAAAGCCTCTCAGACAGTGTCTCTGTTGTGCTCGCAGAGAAGAAAGCACTTTGAGCCACAAAGTGTGGTGCAAGCAGCGTAGAAGAAACCCGTGCAATCCAACGTCCGTAATTCAATCTTCCAGAGCCAGGATTGACTTACTGGCTGGCTGGCCGGTTGGCGCTGCTGGCTTTCTCGCTCGCTTGCTTCGGCCCACAGTACAATTGTGAGCGCCACGAGCCAGTTGGTCGTCACCATCATTCGAGGTTTTTTCGGGTTGGGCGTCATCATCGTTCACCACCACCACCTTTCAACCCTTTCCATCTTCTCGTCCGACCCTAATTTTCGCATAACCGCCATGTCGTTCCGTGTTGCTGCTCGCAGGGTGCCCACTCTTGCCCTTGCGCGACCCACCGTCGCTCCTCGTGCGGCTGCTACCTCGGCCGCTACCATGCGTCTCTACAGCGACAAGCCCTCGCCTGAGGCGCGCGCCAGCTCCATCATCGACTCTTTGCCTGGCAACTCGCTCGTCAGCAAGACCGGCTGGGTTACCCTCGGTACCGGTCTCACCGCTGTCGCCATCAGCAAGGAGATCTATGTTGCCAACGAAGAAACTGTCATCCTCGTCGGTTCGCTCATCTTTGCTGTTCTCGTCGGCCGTGCTATCACTGGCCCTTACAAGGAGTGGGCCGACTCCCAGATTGAGGTAAGGATCCCAACGCATTCGACAGCAGCCAGAGCCCCATTGTAGTGGAACCACCACCACCACCACCACAACAACAACAACAACAACAACAGCAGCAGCAGCAGCAGCAGCAGCACCAACAATAACAACAACATCATCATCATCATCATCATCATCATCACCATCATGATCATCATCAGACAGAAGCAAACAGATCAGAGGAAGGAGCGTTTTACGTCGTCTCGAGCTCTACCAGCAGCACGATTCGCGTGTACATCGAAGCTTCCTTTGTACTGCCTGCAAGCAGACCGGGAGTTGGAAAGACGTTTTCATCGCCGAGACCGACATCGCTGCGCAGCATGACACTCTTATTTTGAGCCTATACGCGATCAGGCAACCAAAGATGATAGATCAGAGGATTCGATAGCTAATGGGCGTTTCAAGACATACGTTATGATCAGCACCTTGGAGTTCAGCGATATTGGAAGCCAATCGGCTCGCGTTATGCCGCTCTTGTTGTTCGCAAAGCAGGATGACTTGCATCCGAGACACCAACAGTATCAGCGCAGTCTACATTCGCCACCTCGGCTTGGTCGTGCTTCGTTGCCGACAGTTTGTCGACATAACATCCGCCCATGCTGTTTCTGCGATGATGCTCGCCTTTTCTGTTTGCACCACCATCGATGGCGCAATGCTGACGCTTACCTCGCTTCTCGTCCCCCTTCCCTTTTGCGCAACAACAGAAAATCTCCAAGATCCTCAATGGCGCTCGCGCCAAGCACACTGAAGCCGTGCAGTCGCGCATCACCTCTGTGGAGTCGCAGAAGGACGTGGTTGGATTGACTCAGGCTCTTTACTCGGTTGCTAAGGAGACCGCACAGACCGAGAAGGAGGTGTTTGAGCTGCGACAAAAGACGGCGCTCGCCGCCGAGGTCAAGTCGGTGCTCGACTCGTGGGTGCGCTTCGAGGCGAGCGAGCGCGAGCAGGAACAGCGCGAGCTGGCAGCTAGCGTGATCAAGAAGGTGCAGGACTCTCTCAACGACGACAAGCTCCAAAAGCAGATCTTGGACAACGCTGTCGCTGAGATCGAGAGCCTGGTCAAGTCCAAGGCTATTTAAAGCAGGAATTGCCGAAGCCCGCAAAGTTTTGCAAGTAGCCATCTGGTGTAGCTGCCATGTCGCTCCACCTGCGTTGCGTCGGATCATCTGTTCAATACTTTTGCTTGGCGATACACGGCACAAGCTTGAATCCAGCGTGAAGTGTGTACAGTACACGTCAAGCGATTCTTGGCGAAAGCGATTTAGACCCATGTAGCTCCTTTTCGATCGCAATGCACTATTACAACGACAGGCCAAGGATGTATGTGAAGCGCTGTACTGAGTCAAGATAGAATTACATGAGATGCGCGCAGCCGAAATGTGGAGCAACATGTGCGGATACTAGCGGGGGTGGCTACTTGTGCAAGCTGAGATTGGCTGTCTGTTGCTCGACGGCATCTGTGGTGGAGCCTGTCGGCCTGGACGGCAAGGATTCAGCAGGCTGCAAGGAGGAGGCTTCGGGACCATCGATCATTCTCTCGAGGAGGAATTTGACTACGGCTTCCTGCTCGCTCATTTGCGCTTCGCTCATAGGACCTCTTCCAGCCTTGTTCCTTACATCCCACAACTTTCTCTCGGATCCATCGTCGTCGGCTGCGGCTGCATCGTTGGGTTGAGATGACGCGGATTTGGGGTGGAAGATCAAATTGAGTTGCTTGGCTTGCTCCGGATTGGCGGCTTCGAGCGTTTCGATATGCGAAACAAGTGCTTTGACGGTTTGCACGTGCCCGTTGAGACCGGCCCAATGCAGGGGGGTGTTGCCAGAGACATTCTGTGTTAGGGAGAGATTGAGGTCAATGTGGGGTAGCAGGTATTGGACCACTTGAAGGTGACCGTTGGCCGAAGCGTAGTGGAGCAAGGTATTGTCGTCTTGGTTCTTGATGCTTGCGAGTAGCTCGGTTGCGCGAGAAGGAGAACAAGAGAGCAGCGGCGAGAGCATCGACTCAAGATCCTCGAGATCGCCGTAGCGTGCCGAGAGCAGAAGCTCGTCGATCTGATCGCTCGTGAGAGACGCGGCTTTGTCCGACATTAGGCAGAGGTGTATAGAGACGTATTGATTGAGGATGCGAATGCGATGTGTGCAAATCGGATGCGGTCGCCCTTGGTTCGTTCCAGTGGATTTGGTAGACGTTCGTGGTTGGCTGTCAATGTCGAACCAATCGTCAATCGTCAATCACGAATCTCGAATCTCGAATGCTTTTTCAAGATGTGAGTACCAAAAATCAAAAATCGACCTCTTCTTTCCAGCCAAACTCGTGACTGGCCGCGTTCGCTCCACACAGGTTTCTCTGGTTTCCAAGTCGGTGTCTCCTGCGCTTTAACTCACCCTTACGTTTTCTTTTTCTTTTTCTGTTTTTCTTTTTCTTTTCTTCTATATTAGGCGTTTTCTCGGCAGACGCGGTTCGGTTTGCAGTCTGAATGAAAAGTGGCAAACACGAATCACGAATCTGACGGGAAATTTTTCTTTTTGTTCCTCTTCTCCTTCTTCTCAGCAGCCCCGCAAGCACAGCACAGATTGGTTTCCTTTTTTTTTTTTACTTTTTTCTTTCTGTTTTTGGTCAGTCAGGGTCCCTCTGGAATTTTGGAAACCACTCTTCCCCTCTATATCACCAATCACCACCAACTGTACACCGACTCAATACGAGCTTAGGCTGCTATCACGATCAACCTAGCAAGCTCTTGAAGCGCAGATCTGTTGGCCATCATGGCACCCACACGAACGCGTGCATCCGCCATTGGTGCGCCCTCCCAACCCGCGCAGTCGTCGCGCAAAGGCAAGAAGGCGTGGCGCAAGAACATCGATCTCACCACCACCGAGTCGTTCCTCGAGCAGCAATCGGATCCTCTGCGCGAAACCTCATCCGAGGTGCTCTTCGTCGAAGATCGTTCGGGCCAAGAAACGCTCGCTGCCAGACAGGCACGTACCAAACGGCCGCTTAAATCTCTCGAGATCCTGCAGAACTCTTACGGCCATGCTGCTCTGGCGAAACCAGCACGCAAGCATGACAAGAAGTTGGAATCGCAATTGCGAAAACTCGTCGGTCGTCAGCGCGTTTCCACACAAGGAGATGCCACTGCTATCGCACAGAAGAGCGACGATGTGGTGAAAACGACTCTGCATAGCGTCTATGATGTCTGGGGATCTTCGGCCAAAGGGAAATCCAAGGCAGACGACGAGAGCTGGATCCCAGAACAAGTGGCCAAACCGACGATCAAACAGCCCAAGACTTTGCGCCGAGATGACTACCAAAACATCACATCCACGCTACCTGCCATCGACGTGCCCCATCCAGGATCGTCATACAATCCGGATCTCGAATCGCACGAGGCGCTCATCCAGCAAGCGTACGAGATCGAGAAGCGCTTGGAGGAGAACGAGCAGATGGCGCAGGCCGAACGCGAGCAGTGGCGGGCAAAGTTGGCCATCATTGTGGCGCGAGAAGCCGAGTTGCGATTGCAGAAGGATGACGATTTGAAGCGGTACCGCGGCATGGAGGTTGATGTGCCAACCGACGGTGAATCGGACGATGAATCTGAGCGACAAGGGATGGATTCCGACGGTGACGCTGAGGCGTCGGAAGCCAAGAGGAAAACTCGCGCTCAGCGAGCACGCGCCAAACGCGCGCATCAACAACAGGCTGAAGCGGCGCGTCGAAAGCAAGCGCGTATCGAAGCGGCTGCGATCCTTCATCTGCCTGCGCTGAAACGTCGACAAGCCCGACTCGCCACGGCGCGCGCGCAAGCCGCCCACCAACGTCGACTGCAAAAGCAAACGCTCCTCGCCAAACACGGCCTGCAAGGCCAAAAACTCGGCAAGCACACCGTTCCGCTCACCCGGATCGATGTGCAGACCTCGGACCAACTCACTGAAAGCCTCCGAACTCTGAAACCCGAAGGAAACCTGTTCAGAGACAGATACCAACGACTCCAAGTCACAGGCAAGCTCGAACCCAGAGTCAAACAATCCGCCTCCACAAAGCGCAGAAAGAAACTCAAATCCTACGAAACCCATGATTACAAAAACTTCTCCTGATCCATTCCTGTCTTCACGCTTCACGGTTCAAGAGTCTCGTGTCAATCGCAAAAGCGAGTTTTCTGTTTCACAGCGATTCATGTTTTTGCAACTGTGGATCTGTATCGAGTGATGAAAGTACATGCGTAAGCATACTCAAGAATCGTCGAGATGCGTTTGAGATTGAAAGCGTGCGGGAGCATCTCTACTCTTCAGCGGCCGATGCAGCCGCAGCAAGGGGCTGTGCAACGACAGACGCTGCAGGTTCATCTGCCGGTGCGGCGGGTTCAGCCTGCGCGGGCGGCTGGTCGAGCATTGACTCGTCGGCCAACGTTTCGGGCTGCGAGGCGACAGCTTGCACCGCGCTGGCTGTATCGTCAGCTGTTGCTGTGTCTGGCACAGCGACAGCGACGGCTACGGCTGCTTTAGCTGGTTCTGTCGATGCTCGATTCGGGGGAGCTTCGTCGGTGGTTGCTTGCGTTGTGTTTGCTGCTGGTGCTGTCTCAGCAGCAGGAGCTTGCTCGGGCGCAGTAGCCGCCGGCGCATTTTCAGTGCCAGCTAATATTGTGGGAACTGCAACAGCCGCTGGCGCCACTGGCGCGGCTGATACTTCAGCCGCAGGCTGAGCAGGTGTAACGCCAAGCTCAATGTTGAGCCTCTCGATAGCTTCTTTCTCAGCCTGTCTGCGTTCGGCCTCCTTTGCCTCATCCACTTGAGGCTGTGCGGGCGATGCCGCATCCGCCGGCTGTGCCTGCTGTGCCTGCTGCATCTGTTCATCACCACCTGCTTCACCAACTTCGGCTGTAGGCTTGCGCGGCCGCATCTCGTCCGGCGTCTCGGCACGCACGAATCCAACACCCAGGATCTTTCCTCTCGAAGCGTTCTCGCTCCACGTCGCCACGTCTACCGCCTCATCTGTTCCATCTGACGCCTTGTGCCTTGACATACTCTTGCTAACACTCGAGCTTTCGCGCAACTGCTTCAACTTTTCCGCGTGCTCCTCTTGCAGCTGTTGCACTTGTTGCTGGATCGTCTGCACTTTGGCCTGTAGCACTTCCGTCTTGACCTCAGCGTACGGCGAAGGTGCCGGAGTCAGTGTATCGATTCTCCTGGCGTCAAACACCATACTGAGCAGCTCGTGATTTCTGGCGTATCTGGCAACAGCCATGTCTCTTGGACTCAATCGATCCAGATCATCAAAGATGGACTCTGGCATCTCATCCGCGATCGTGGGTGGCAGATTGAGCCCCAGAAACGCTGGCATGGGTGGTCGAGCAGGATGCGCATGAGGTGCTGCCGGATGCGCTTGTTGAGCATGAGGATGGTGAGGGTTGTGCATGGATGGACGGCGTGGCAAGTGGTGTGGTTGCTGGTGGGGAAGCTGCTGCTGTTGATGCGGATGCTGCGCCGTGAGCTTGCGCTTACGCCCACGAGTTGATTGTGTAGTAGGCGAATCCATGTAGTGCTGATGTTGCGGATGTTGAGGGATGAATTGTTGTCCGTGAGGATGAGGACGGTTCATCAAGCCTGGAGAAGGAGACGCCGAAGCACGCACGCCTGGATGTACCGCGTGACCAGCACCGTGACCGTGACCGTGAGGCGGTGGCATGTTCATGATGTGCAGAATTTCGTGCAAGTCCGACTTGTGCAGGTATCAGCTTCCGAGTGAATCTATTCGCGAAGATTGACCTCGGCGATGCTTTGGGAATGATGATGGTGTTGCAATAGAAACGACGCGACTCACGACTTTGTGCTTTGCAAGGCGACTCACGACTTTGAATCACGATTTACGACGATTCACGACGATTCACGATGATTCACGACTTGGCGCTGAAGCTCTGACAGCACAAGAAATTTTATGAATGTTAGGCCTTGCTTACAATACTCAGCGTGAATCCAAATCGCACTCCTCACGACTCCACATACACGATTCACGATTCACGATTCACGATTCTACGCTTCGGCCATTCACGATATTCGTGATTTATACGATTCACGATTGTAGGAAAGTTGACAGAAGCCAAAAGACTCGGTGCATCTTCCAGTGTCCCCTGCACCCACACGACACGGTCACCTATATCGAGCATCGATTCGTCAGGCAGCGCGAGCGCCAACAGTCCGACTTATCGCTGTGCACAACCACACACACGCAAGATGCCGCCTCGGATAGCGGATGACGAATATATCGACGATGGCGCCGGTGCATATGATGCCGAAGACTTCCTGGACGATGATGACAGCGGTGACGAATACCGGGCGGCGCCATCGCTACCGAAGCTAGGCACGCTGCGCGGTGCTGGTGCCGGTGGTGCATCTCGCTCGTCGGCAGCTGCGTCAAATGGCAGGGCTGGTACTTTGGCTGCTGGATCGTCTGCCTCTTCCAGTGGCACTGCTCGAGCCAAGGCAGCAGCCAACGCAAAATCCAAGCAAAAAGATCAGGGATATTCGTGGGAAGCCACTTACAAGCGATCATGGGATGCTGTTGCTGAAGACGATTCCGGCTCGCTCGAGAGCACAGTGCGATCCATGATTGAAGGCTCGAAACGTCGACGTGTGCTTAAGGACGTTGCGCCGGTTCAGCGTGGCATTATCCGTCACCTCGTTCTGCTCATCGATCTATCGGCCAGCATGCTGGAGAAGGACATGCGACCAAACCGCTTTGATGTGACACTTCAGTACGCACGCGAGTTTGTGGGCGAATACTTTGACCAGAACCCCATCGGACAACTCTCGATCATCGGCACGCGTTCCGGCATCGCAGAGCGGCTTGCCATGATGGGAGGCAACACAGTCGATCATACGGCGTCGCTTTCCAACAAGCGTAGACTCGAACCGCGCGGCGAGCCGTCGCTTCAGAATGCGCTCGAAATGGCCAGGAGTAGTCTGGTACATTTGCCAGCTTCAAATTCGCGAGAGATCCTCGCCATCTTTGGCAGCTTGACTACGTGCGATCCGGGCAACATCCACGATACCATAGCCACGCTGGTCAAGGACAACATTCGCGTGTCGATTGTGCACCTTGCTGCTGAGGTCAAGGTGTTCAAGGACGTGTGCACGCGGACGGGCGGTACATTCAGCGTTGCACTTAACGAAGGGCATTTTCACGATTCATTGTTTGAGCTAGTTCCGCCACCGGCAGTCGAAGGAAAGCCGAGGCGAACAAGGCAGCACATGGTGGGTATTGCAGACGGTTCAACCGCGATGGATGCGGAAGACGACGATGAGGATGGAGTGCAGGCAGGCGTAGATCTGCTCCAGATGGCTTTCCCACTCCGACTACCGGCACATGCAGCACCAACGCTGTGCGCATGTCACTCGCGCTCGCGCGGTAGTGGATACCTCTGTCCGCGCTGCGGTGTCAAAGTATGCAATGTGCCGACCGACTGTCCCGTCTGTGGAATCACGATCGTTATGTCGACGCACCTTGCACGGTCGTACCACCACCTGTTTCCTGTTCCCAACTGGAAAGCTGTGCCGTGGTCCTCGGTGACACCTGACTCTGACGGCGCGTGTTTTTCGTGCAACGTACCGTTCCCTTCATTGCAAGAGCGCAAAGAGAAGAGTGCGGCGGCTAACAAGGCGTTGGAGGAGGCTGGCTTGTCGCCGAGCTCCAGATATCGCTGCGGCAGGTGTGCAATCGACTTTTGTTTGGAGTGCGATGCCTTTGTACACGAGCAGCTTCATGTATGTCCTGGTTGCTGTTGATGCGCAGGTGCAAGTCATCCAAATTCGACTCCTCTGTCCGCCTTTTGTGATGCGCAGTGACATGTAGGCGCGGCGCGGCTGATAATTTCAATGTCACTTTTCTCGCCTCAATTTCCTGCGTGCCTTTTCAAGGATTCTGGTGTCTGTTTTCCATGGTGTACATGGTCTAATGCCATCTAGGAACCGTCGGACTCTTTTGTCTGTGCCAACAAGAAGTTGACGATTCGAACGGTGACACAGGAGGTTGCCTCTCGCTGCACATACGGGTAGAGCGATAGACCAGAGTGTGGAAATGCTGTGTTTCATAAGATAAAAGTACAGGGAAAGTCACGAGTGGGGAGTCGATTTTTGCTGGTCCGCGAATGATCACGGTATGGCTGGAATGGCACGGCGGATCTGAATAGAAGACGCTCATGCCGCTCTTAACGCCTCGCCTTGCTCGGCGGTCTCGCCTTGCTTGAGACGCTCGGTAGGCAATTCATCCACAAAGTCTGGCAGCTCGGTATTTGTCTGCAGATAACTTGGTACGCTCTCGCTCTCCTCATCGCCCCATCCGTCTGCCTCCAAAGCATCTAGCTCCGCCTGCAGATCCTCCTCATCCACCTCGTCCGGGACGCCATAACTTCTACCGAGCGTTTCTTGCACCTCGTTGGCCGCTTCGATCAAATCCTCCATTTCATCCTGCATGCTTTCGATCTTGTCCAAATCGATCTTGCCGTATGTCTTTTTCATCTCCTTGTTCGCACTCTGCATCGCATCGAATGTGGCCATGGTGTTTCGCAGGTTTTCTGTGGTCATAGTAGCCTGTTCCATGTTGTAGGATTGCTGTTGGAGTTGGGCGAGTTGGTTTTCATAGAGACGTTTCTGTTTGAGCACGCGCAGTGCACGCTGTTGGATCGCGGTTTTACCGGGACCATCGCGCATCTTGCGCATCTGATCGCGATAGCGTGTAAGTTCCGAGTCGAGTTTGCGGATCTTGACTTCGACCGAGTCGGCGCGTGTCTCGGTGGAGGCGATGGCGTCGGTGAGCGACGGCTTTGGCTTCGCCGCTTTGCTGCCGAATAGACGATTCATGGTGAAAGAGTACGAGTAGATGAAACAAGACAAGATTCGTCCCGAAATGGCCAAACTGTCAGAGTAGATTGGCGAGAAGCCGATTCGATGCAGATGATGGGTTGTGTATGATGGTGGATGGGCAATCTTCACGATTCGTGATTCACGATTGTGATTCACGATTGGCTGACACGTACGTGCAAACAGAAAGTCAGGGTCCATCTCTGGCCAAATCAATCACAAATCAGAAGCACAACTCACGATGCTCAGCAGCCACGCAGCAGTGAGCGGTTATCAGTTGTGTCTGTAGCACATATGCGAATAGAAATCGTGAATCGCAAATCGCAAATGATTCGTGATTTGTATTCGATTTCAGTATCCGTGCACAGCCGCGTGCCAAGCAGGCTACCGAGAGTCACGAGTCACAGAGTGGAGGCAGCAGACCGGCTTGGCAATCACGCATCGTGAATCGTGAACCGTGAATCGTGTAATGTGCCGTGTGCAGTTTGTCTTCTGATTAAATGTTAAGTTCTGGGTTTTGATTCGGGCCGCCTCGTGCCTGTCTCTCAAGCACAGACTCAGTTTCGCTTACGTCTTTACCATCAACTACACCTCGTCACCACACCATCTGCAAGCCAGCCTCTTCTCAACACGACACATCGCGACGTACAACCTCAGCGCACCACCATCCCGCCATAGTTTTTCCCTGCTCGTCATCTTTGTCCACAAACGCATCGCACACTCTGACCAATCGGCTCGATTTCAATCCACCTGGCTTTACTACATTCGCATTACGGACCACCTTGACATTTTGTTAGTCGTAGCTCGTCACCATGTCGTGGGGTGGGTTCAAAAAGTCCATAAACCGTGCTGGCACAACGCTGATGCAAAAGACGGGTCAAGTCGAGCGCACAGTCGACGCTGAATTCAACTCTACCGAAGAGCAATACCGCACGTTGGAGCGAGAGGTGATGTCGTTACAGAAGGAGGCAAAAGCGTATCTGGATGCGATGCGATCGCTGGCCTCTTCTCAAGCGAGGATTGCCGAAGCGATCGATGGATTCTACACCGACTCGTCTGACGCCGCCATGTCGGCCAACGCGTATCGTCGAGCAGTCGACGAGCTCGACACCAAAACCGCCAAAGAAATCGACGCACCGTATCGAGCCACCGTACTGGAACCCATAGGAAAACTCGCCTCTTACTTTCCCGAAATCAACAAGATCATCGAAAAACGCAACAAGAAACTCCTAGACTACGACGCTGCGCGCTCCAAACACCGCAAGCTCGTAGATAAACCCTCAGACGACCCCACCAAACTACCCAAAGCCGAAAAGGAACTCGAAGACGCCAGACTCATCTTTGAAACGCTCGACGATCAGATCAAATCCGAGCTACCCCAGTTGGTCGATTTGAGAATCCCGTATTTGGATCCTAGCTTCGAAGCCATGGTTCGAATCCAGGCCAAGTTCTCCGAGGACGGCTACGAAAAGTTGGGTGGCGTCCAGAGGTTCTTTGCCGACGGCGTCAGAGAGCAGTATGCAGACGGTCAGTTGGATAACCAGGTCGAAGCCGTCCTGCAAGAGATGAGAGAGCTGTCCATCTGCGGTATAGGTCAGTAATTCGTTCGGACACAGTCGGCTGCATCTAGTACTCAATTCCCAACAACAGCGGTCGCTTCCTCGTATCAGCGTTAGAGACAACATGAGCAAAACGCAGTCGACACCTTTATCAACAGTCACGTGAGTGCTGTTCATGCTTGATAACGTCTTGAGTGCTATGCTTAACGTGAGAGCAAGCTTGTGTGAAAGACAGACAACCACGAATCGTGAGTGGTGATTTCTGCTAAACTAGACGCTCATCATCGAGTGCTGCTCGTCAGGATTGCTGAGGAGGACACCAACGACATGCTTGCAGCACATGCGACCGATCTGCTCACACTCCTTCCTGAGTGCCTCGTGCATGGATGCTTGTTGTTTGTCCGCACTCGGATCCACTGGGCCGACCAAGTTATCCATCCTCATCAAGCTCTCGAGTGCGGCATCCAGGCTGCGGTTCACGTCCTTGACCTGCGTCTGGAGGAGCACGGCGAGTTCTACCCTGGACAGATTCATCCAGCCATGTTTGCCATTGAGCAGATGCAGCTTTACGTCCTTCCACTTGGGCGCAGTGGCGAGCAGATCCAACCAGCCATCCGTTGACGCCTTTCCGGACCGACGCAGCGATGCCAGAGTTGCCTCCGTGATACACATCTTGATCTGAGCCAGTGTCTTTGTGAGACTTAGCACTTGCACCGCCGCTGCTCGCACCGCCACGATCTTGCGGAATCGCTCCGCCGCTTTCGACTCGCCTTGCTCAACAAGATGCTCCTCTTCCATCTCGCGCCGGTACGTTTCCACCACAAAATTCACCACATGCTCCACATCCGCTTCGCTAAAGTGCGCTCGGACGTTGAGCACCGCCGATGCAGGCGACAACGCCACGTGATCCGCCAGCGACAGGCAGTCAGTAGCCAGGCTCCACATCACACGCTTGATGGCTGCATTGGCCGCCAATTCTTCAGCTCTGGCTGAAACACTGTTGATCAGGTGGTTGGCAGTTCTGGTCGCTGCGTAAGGTGCTGGCATGCCACCAGATGGTGTCGCCGGGACTCGCTGCAAGGATGTTTGTTGCACACTTGGCTGCCGTGGCGGCTGTGGCTGAACATGCGGCGAAGGTACCGGCGCAACCCGTGCAGGTTGCACACGGTTCTGCGATGTGATCACCGCTCGCGATCCTTGCACAGCGAATGCCAGCTGCGAATCAGCCGGCAGCATCGACGTGGCCATTTGATAGAGTTGGGTTGGCTGCATGTTTGACTGCAGGTCTCTTGGTGGCGGTCGAGTCGCGGGCAAACCGTGTGAATTGAGTAGCTGCGCGGTCATCACCTGGCGCTGGGCAGCACCGTCGAATTGAGTGCCGGTTTGCTTCATTGGCCAGGGCCGAGAGGCAGCAGAGGTAGCGCTGAATGTCAAGGTGTTTGCGATCGAAGACGGCACTGTCATAGATGAGGCATCTGGTTTCGAAGTAGTTGGGCCTGAGGCCTCGGCAAGCGGTCGTTCCTCTGGCTCTCGTTGCTGCGCTTCGATATGTGCTGCACTGACCGAACTTCTTCCTGCTGTCTCCACATCTCTTCGTTCCTGCTCCTCCTCATCTGCAAACCTGAACTCTGGTTTCGTGTCCGTAGGCTGCGGCAGACTACGCGATGCGAAATACTTTCTCTTCTCCTCGGTCCAACAGTGCAGCATATGAGGAATGCGAGGAAATTCCATCAACGCTCGTGTCATCACGCGTTCCAGCAGCTTCTCCGACAAAAGTCTAACCGATCTGGTGTTGGACACCTTGTCCATCAGCTCGTGCATCGACAGATGCATGTACTTGTGCGCGCTTTTGTGAAAGATGTCTGGTCCGAGCTCTTGAAAGCATGTCCAAGGGATCATCTGTGCCGGCTCCTGCCACTTGTCCACCTGGTCTGGGATGGTCCGAGGTGTCGACTGACCGGCACGCAGCGACTTGAGCTTCTGGATCGTCTCGAAGGAGGACTTGCGACCTGTGACTTTGGCAAGATCATTCAGCAGCAACTTCATACGATCGTTGATGCTCATCTTGGGCCTGCTGCCGGTGACAGAATCTGCAGTTGCTCCGCCTTTTGCTTGCTTGTCGCTTGCACATGCTCGGGCCGGGTCGACGGCCGTGGACGTTTTGGCGGTCGCGCCGGATACTTGTTGGCCCTGATCGCGAGCCTCGGCGTCGTTTCTGGTTTCTTGAGGCTCTGAAGCGGCAGCGCGATTGCCGACGACTTCTGATGGTGTTGCACGCGCATCATCGCGTGGCAAAACAGCTTCTGAGGTAGCTGAAATGAAGGGCACCTGGGTCTCTTTAGCAGAGATGAGTGCTGCAGTGGCTGCTGCCGTCCGAGGCGCTACTTCTTTGACCGCGCACAGTGGTTCTGCTTGTATCAGACTAATATCCGGCTCTTGTGCGCCGATTCCAGTTTGAACCGCGTGAGCTCGAGGTGCATCCTTGGCTGCGGTCTCGGACTCGATTGCAGAAGCGGGAAGGCCGGCAGTGGACTCCCCACTCTCAATTGTCGTGCTTACTGCACTGCCATCCTCTTGCATCGTTGTGCCGGTTGCATTTGTAGCGCTTGGGGCAGAGATAGAAGCGTCGTTAGAGCCTGAACGAAGCGCACCTTGGTCTAAACGAGCTTGTTTGACCGCTGGGACTGCCGAAGCTCCTTGCTCTGCGACGGGATTCGCGGGAGGCTTGAGACCGCTAGCCAGGCTGTCATGAATGTCTTGAGCAGTTTGAGGAGTTACTCCCGAGACTGACACGGCTTCAGGTGAAGCATTGATCTGCTTGTCCAAGCCCTGTTGGATTGAACGAGAGACTGCAGAATGAGCTACACCATCGGTTTCCCGCACGAATGAAAACTTGTGCGGTTTCTCTGCCTTCTTGACAAGTCCACTTGGCGGAATCCTGAGAGCGACTTGGTCGTCGCCAGCTAAGGTCTGAATTTCCACCGCGGCCTGCTCGACAGCATCTGCTACTCGATCATGATCGGCGGATGCATCTTGTTCTCCTTGGTCCACCTCACTGATAAGCTCGTCCTCCTCCTCTGCATCGATGGAATCATTTAGTTGTGTCAGCTGCTGGTGGAGCTGCTTCTGATTTTCAGTCGCCAACGCTGTTGACTCAGCTTCAATGGGCTGCTCGGGTGGCGTGCGGAAGGCTTGTGGTGAGCCTACCGATTCGACGGTCGAGTCATGACCAACATTAATGTGGTCTTGCAGGATCGCTGGTGCTGCCGTGTCCGAATCAGTGAAAATCATGGGTTCTTGATCTGGGCCAAAATCAGTAGCAGTGGACCTTGGTTCTTGCGCAACTTGGTCGAGGCCTGTTTTGGCTACTATCGAGGTGGCGGCCGAAATGGATTGGTCGGTAGCTGGCTCGATGCTGCTGACGCCGATTTGTTCAGTCTTAGCTCGCTCGTCGCTGCGGACGCGCTTCTGGTGGTGAACGTAGACAGCCATGGCTAGAGACAGGTAGTTTTGAAGGTGCGGCGGAAGAATGGGGATGTCGTTGAGGAGCTCTCTGATGGTCACTGCTCGACCAAGGTCTGCAAGCTTGCGCTGGAATTGTTGGGTGATGGCAAGATCATGATGATCGGCACTAAGCGTGGCGACAAAATCATGCACAATGTTGCCAACGTGGTCGGCGAGCGATGAGCCCTGCTCAAAGGCATTGTATGCGCTTTGGGTACGCGCATCTTTGTCCTGCTGGGACAGCTGGACCAAATCTGAGATGATGCGTGAGGTGGATGCAACTGAGTCGCTTGATGATGAGGAGGAGGTATACTTATGGTCTTCAGGCTGCGATGGTCGTGTTGGGCTGGATGGGACAGATGTCTGGGCTACATTGGGCAGCGAAACGTCGGTGGAGAAACGGAGTGCGGCTGGTCCACTGGCGCCAGTGATCTCAAAGCCGTCGTCCGAGTCGTCCGAGTCGTCCAAGTCATCCGAGCCCTGGGCAATGGATCGTGATCGTCGAGGATGACGTAGAGGATGTTTGGTCTTTTTGACGGAGCTGTCATGTAAGATGGCGGTGGATGCTTTGCGTTTAGCAAGTCTGGATGTGCTTGCATCGGATGGGCTGGTGCGAGAGCGCGCAAAGGCGGTCGAGGGAGGCAGCCTGGAGCTTGAAGCGGAGCTGGAGCTGGATGGCTTGACGGGTGTGAGGGTGCCAAGGCTTGAAGTTGCGGTGAGGCGAGTCGGTCTGGTGGATGGTAGTGGCGGCGTGTGTAGCTGGTGAGCGGGGCGTTGCCTGCTGGCTGCAACTTGATGGCGAGTCTCGCGCGAGCTGACTCTGCGCGTTTCTCGCTGCGAGCGCCTCTGTGGACGAGAGCTGTGATCGGATTCTTGGTATGAATCGTCAGAGTCTGCGGAAGACAAGTCTGAGGAAGATGAGTCTGACGGCGATGAAGACTGACGCGTCATGATGTTGCAAAATGTCGGTTGTGACAGGATGAGACGACTTAGGGCAGCTGGTGGCAAGTTAGGGAGCGGGCATGGTGATAGAAGACAACACTAGTGCTGGGATGCGACTCGAGATGGATGAGCGCTCCGAGTTGCTGCTGTGCTGTCAAGCTGCAGTGCCGAGTTACTATGGTTGCGAAAAGGCAACAAAGGATGAATCGTGAATGGCTTGGTCGAAGTACCAATCACGAATCACGAATGGTGAATGGTGAATCGTGAATGGTGAATGGTGAATGGTGAATGGTGAATGGTGAATGGTGACTGCGCTATACATTGCATGCTGACAAAGAGTTAGTCATGTGGGACCACGTACAACGTAGCGTATACCGTGTAGGTGTGTTACCACGTGTCCACACTCGCGACTGCTGGCCGTGAGTCACGAGTCGTGAGTGTATCACACGAGTGTTACGCCACATTATCGTGTGAATCAGCGAGAGTTCCCACGTTGCTTCACGTTTGGCGTCTTTTCGTGTACATTGTTCACGGCTGATTCAAGATTCGTAATTGTCTCTAGCGGTGTGACCAAAGGTCGAGTTCATGCTGCAGATCACGGCGAGTTGAGGTTAAGGCCTTGCTGGCTCTCGTGAACAGAGTGACAGCGAGTTGCAAATGGCGAAATCGTGAACGTGAATCGTGAATCGTGAATCGTGAATCGTGAATCGTGAATCGTGAATCGGAAATCGGAATTCGGGAATCGTGTATCTCGCAGGGAATCAAGAATCACGAATCGTGAATCCTGTTGATCTATTCAGGATTCAGGATTCTAGATTCCCCCACAAGCCGGCGCGCGGCACAGAACAAACAGCCTCCACTGTATTTCGCGCTTCAGGCACAATCACGGATGTGAATATGTGACTTGTAGTTACCAAGTCATGCACGATGTATGCTTGATTGTGTGCGACCTTTTCCGTCTGATCGATCCGTTCTTCCGCTTCTTGTCTGGAATTTTCTTTCCAATATTCGTGGTTCCAATCGCGAATATTCCAATAAATATATATTCACGATTCCAATTCTTCAATTTTGCAACCTGGAGTCACGATTCACGATTCACGATTCACGATTTGGCTGGCAGAAGACAGAAATGAGAAAATTGCATTTTAACAGAAGTTGTTCACAATTCACGATTATCACCACATTCGTGATTCGTGAATCATAATCGTGAATAGTTGGAGGTTCAAGTTCAAGCCTTTGTTCCTTCTTAACCACCAAGCTCCACGTACAACGCCGGAGAGTCGGCTTGGCTATCGCATCGCATCGCATACATCTGTCAATACACGATCTGCCGCTACATCATCACTCGATAAGCTTCTTCTCTTGTAACTAGAAAGCTGGGAGTGCACTTTGGGACACTTGCTCTTGCAACTCAGCTGCTAGCCAGGCGAACAAAAAATCATGTCGGAGAGTAGCTCGACGGCGTCAAGTTCGTCCACCTCGTCGATCAACGCCAATGTAACCGACTCAGACAATACCTCTGCCACCTCGGCCGACGTCCCGTCCTCATCTTCCAATCAAGACTTGCAGCTTGCTGCTCAACAGGTTCCTGAAGAGGTCGATCAAGAGAAAAAAGCCCAGGCACAGGAACATAAACTTAAGGGCAACGAGCATTTTTCGGCTCAACGTTTTGATGCTGCCAAACACGAATACACTCTTGCAATCGATCTCGACCCTACCATCGCGGCCTTCTACACCAACCGCGCAGCAAGCGAAAACATGCTTGAGCAGTATAATCTGGCCATTGAAGATGCCAACCAGGCGATCAAGCTCGACCCGTCCTATGTCAAGGCCTACTTTCGCAGAGCCACCGCGTATTTCAAGAGTAATAACCTTGAGGCAGCATTGCAAGACTTTGAACACGTGCTTGTTCACGAACCTAGCAATGCTTTTGTCCAGAAGCAGATCGAGCAAGTCTCATCTCGAATCCGGAAGGAGAGTTTCTTTTCGGCCATTCAGGTACGAGAGCCCCACTATGGCAGCCCCGATTACGAGTCGTACTTCACAGACCCAGACATGAGCTCGAGGTACACGTCTGTGAGCCAAGACTACAACGGTCCGCGCCTGGCGGATGGCGACGATCCCGAGACCGCACACCTCGGTAAGATCGACCAAGCATTCATCGATGGCATGATACAGTACTTTAAGGACGGCAAAAGGCTGCCCCGTCGATACGCCTGGCAGATCATCCTCGGTGCTATCCGTACCCTCAAGCAAGAGCCTACCGTGGTCGATTACCACATTGCCCAGGGCACCACCATCGACGTCATCGGCGACACACACGGCCAATTTTTCGACTTTGTGCATCTGCTCGGCCTAACCGGCCCACCCAGCGATACACATGCAGTGCTCTTCAACGGTGACTTTGTCGACCGAGGCTCTTGGTCAGTCGAGATTGCGCTCACCGTGTTTGCATACAAGTGGCTCTATCCCAAGACAACGCTCATCAATCGTGGCAACCACGAGACCAAAGAGATGAACCATATCTATGGCTTCGAAGACGAGGTCGAGGCCAAGTTCGATTCCACTACTTACCAGCTCTTTACAGACGCCTTTGTCGCGCTGCCACTTGCGACGCTCATCACAGCCAGCCGACCTCCGCTAACAGGTGACCAGTTGCCTGCTTCTTTCTCTATCGCACAGAGAGAACCTATTGTTGAGCCAGAGACTGGTTTCAAGCGCTTCTTTGTGGTGCATGGGGGTCTATTCTCCAGAGATGACGTGACGCTCGACAGAATTCGTGCGCTGAACCGCTTTCAGCAGCGCCAGCCGGGTGAGGATGGTCTCATGATGGAGTTGCTATGGAGCGATCCGCAGACTGAACCCGGTCGCGCTCCTTCGAAGCGCGGTGTGGCTACAGGATTCGGGCCTGACGTCACCAAGGCATGGTGCGAGCTGAACCACATTACAGCGGTACTGCGAAGCCACGAAGTGCGCATGGGAGGCTACGAAGAAGAACACGATGGTCTCTGCTGCACCATCTTTTCGGCACCCAACTACTGCGACTCGACGGGCAACTTGGGCGCCTTTGCACGCATCGATGACCAGGGTACCATCCACTATACCAAGTTTGAAGCGCAGCCACACCCCGACATGAAACCCATGGCCTATGGCAGTAGGGTGAATAGCATATACCGAAACTACGGGTTTTAAAAAGCCAACACCAGCATATCGCGCCTCTACTTCTTTACCACCCTTTATCATCAAATCACCCTTCTAGGCTGCCGTGCAGGCCTGTACCACGTGCTGCTCTCTTGGTAGTCTTGTTATCTGGACCTGTCAAGTAGCTCTTTCCATCCGCCCATTTCCCGACATTCATGTAGTTTTATCCAAATCATTCCAAAAGCACTGTGTCTGGCCTATTCTATTAATACAAAACAACATGGTTTGAAACAAAGCTGGGCAGGCCTTTGTAAGCTTATACTTGTCCATTACTTGTCCTTGTCGTCAAACGCAGGCAATCCCCAATCGGTAGGATCAAAGTCCAAGAGAGAATTGATGGTCTGTGAAGCGCCCAGTTCTTCATTCGGGAAGAGCGCTCTCAGATTCGGATCAGGAACCCAGACAACGTGCATGCCTGCCGCCTTTGCAGCTTGAACGCCAGGTTTGGCATCTTCGAACACCAAAATACTCGATTCTCCACCTTTCAGGTGGTGTGCCTCGTCGAATTCCTGACCCATTTGTCGCAGATTTTGCGTCCATTGCTCTCCTAGCACCTCGCGGGTGGCTTGATGACTGGGGTGGCTGGACAGAAGGCCTTCTCTGGCAGCAAGCAGAAAGATATCGGGATGAGGCTTTCCACGTGTCAAGCGAGAATCGTCGCCGCAGATGACGCGCTCGGCAAAAGGGCCAAAGAGCTCCGGGTGGCTAGCAGTCTTGATGTCGTAGTTTCGTCGCTTGCTGCCCGTGGCAACACAGATGGGAATGTTGTGCTTGTCAAGATGCTGTACCAGTCGAGTTGCGCCTCGCATCTGGGGGACTTGTTCAAAGGCTTTCAGCAAAACTTTGTTGCGGTCTTCTAAAAAGTTGTCAATGTCAAAGGGACAGTCTGCGCCATAAGGTTCATCGGGGTTTGTTGGTGGCCAGATCGAGGAGAGCAACGTGAGCGTTGCTTCTCGTTCAGGCTTGCCCATCAGATTTGCCTTGATCTCCCAAGTCTGTTCTTTTCCATAGGGTCGGAGAATGTCATTGACCACGTTGGTGTAGATTCCCTCCGAGTCGATCAGCAGACCGTCCATGTCGAATAGCACCGCCTTAATGTGAGCAATCGGCTCCTTGTCTTGTGTCGTCATGGTAGTGTCTATATAGTCTAGTTCGGATGAGTCGTCGGTGGTCTGTATACGGGTACGAATCCACCTTTGGCAAATGGTCCCAAAGGTTCCGCTTTCGTCGGACAGTCGAGGGAGGATGATCAACAATGAAGTATGCTTTCATTCACGATTCACGATTCACTTGGACGATTTTGACACTCACCACTTTCTTCTGCACGCGTGATTCGTACTGTAATCTATTCGTGATTGCAGCTCACGCTGCCGCTTCGTGCTTTGCTGAGTCGATCTCGGTCAATTTTACGGCGAAAACGCGGCACGAGCCGTGAGCGCCATGCTGTGCGCGCTAACCTTCAAAATGGAGCAAAAACAGAATCACGAATGTAACATCAAACTGAAAAAAAGTAAAACTCATCGTGCATGACTCACGACTCACGACTCACGACTCACGATTCGTGATTCGTGATTCGTGATTCGTGATTCGTGATTCGTGATTCGTGATTCGTGATTTCGTGTGTGTCACGTGTGTTGGTTTTGGCCCGACCTGCGTGCACGGATACGATCCAAGGTACACCACGATAGGCTGCACCCTGAAAACAGTTACCGAGGATCCTCCTTGATCACTTGCATTCCTTTCCACCCAACCTCGACAATCTGCATTGGATTGAATCGGATCGTGGCTGCTGTGACAGCTTCTCCTCACACGGCGATAACCGACAATGAAGGTGCTCATTACAGGCGCATCCGGACTGCTAGGTCGAGCCGTCCACCAGCACTGTATCGACAAGGGCTACGACTCCAAAGCGCTCGCCTTGACTCGCTCCGACCCTTCCAAACAGCTCGTAAAGCTTGACCTCACAGATACAGCCGCTGTCGAGCTCTGCTTGCGCGAGTATCAGCCTGATCTCATTGTGCACACCGCAGCCGAACGACGTCCAGATGTCGTCGAAAAGGATCCCGCCGCTTCCCACGCCATCAACGTCGATGCTCCTGCAAGCATCGCTACGCTGGCATCACAGCTCGAAAACGCTCCTCTGCTCGTTAACATTTCCACTGACTACGTCTTTGACGGCTCCAAACCACCTTATACCGTTGATGACGCTCCGAACCCTCTTAACGCCTACGGTGTCAGCAAACTTCAAGGCGAGCGAGCTGTAGCAAGCCACGCCAAGCCAGGCTACTTTACCAACCTTCGAGTGCCCGTATTATACGGAAAGACCATCACAAACGACGAATCTGCTGTCAATGTCCTTCTCAACGCCATTCAGCCACCACCCGGCTCGACCGACCTCCAAAAGTGCGACGCCTATGCAGTAAGATATCCCACCAATGTTCAAGACGTCGCCAAGGCCATCTTAAAGCTCGCAGAGGTTCATACTGATACGTCGAGGCCGCTCCCGCCAATCACGCACTTTAGCGCAAAAGAGGCCATGACTAAATATGACATGTGTATGGTCCTCAGCCGCATCGCCAACTCGGTCGGTTTCGAAACACGCACCGACCTGCTCGACCCGGAATACCAGGTCGATCCCATGGCTGCAACCGCTCGCCCTAGACATTGCAAGCTGGATACCTCGGTCTTGGAAGAGTACGGCGTACCTGTCGAGTACACATCGTTCGAGGACTGGTGGCGCCCATACCTTGCCGAGCTTCACCAGCTCGAGCTGGAGGAACAAGCACGCTTGGCGGCAGTGGCTGAAGCAAAGCGTCAAAAGGAAGAGGAAGAACGCAAGATGCGAGAAGCCGAGCAAGAAGTTGAGCGACAACGCCAGCTGGAAGAGGAGGCGCGCATCGCTGCAGAGCAGGCAGAAGCGCGCCAGAAAGTACAGCAAGAAGCAGAAGAGCAAGCTCGCAAGGACAAAGGAGCGGAAAAGGTAGAGAGTAGCCAGGGGGCTCAAGTGCATGGTGAGGCCTCAAGCGATCCCGTACCCTCTTCTACTACACCGGCATCCTTGGAAGGAGGAGAAACTTCGAACGATGCAGACCACCTACCGGGCTCACCTCATCCCTCTTTCAACTCTCTCCAAGCGCGGCCCACTCCGCCCGCCACGTCCGGGCTGCCCTCGCCCACCAGCTCACGTCCTCCCTCCTCAATCAAGAGCGGCCATCGGCCCGACACACCTCCTCCACCGAGCACCAAAGACGCCGTTCCCTCAGCTCAGTCTGCTGTCGAGATCCTCGCCACAGACGCCACGCCGACCGGATCCGTCATCAATGACAGCCCGCTCAACCTGGCTGCTGCGCGCGAAAGGCAGCGTCTTGGCTCCAGCTTGCCGCAGCGATCGCTGAGTGCTAGCAGCGCAGCTCGTCTGACGTCGTTGACCGACGAGAGCACCATGTTTGGCGGTACTGCTCGCAAGTCCAGTCTGTCGGGGCCGACTTATCTCGATACGACGTCGCGTCAATCCAGGTACGACTCGGATGATGATGATGGATATGGCCAGCCTTCGCCTCGCAACCATCAGGTTTCATTTGCAAGCACGGCAGAACCGGGCTCGCCGACGCCGACTGGGCGTGCTGACGTCGATGGCAGTGCCGTGCCTGCGGGTGCAGTGACAGGCTCTGTCGCATCACTCGCTTCATCGATCCCTTCACGTCCATCTACCGAGAATCAACGTAGCGTATCCGCGAGCGACGCCGTGGCTTCGGCTGCCGCGTTCAGCGCTCGACCCCAACTGTATCATCGCCCGTCGTTCGATCAGCTACAGGACGTACGCGATCGCGAAGCCTACGCACGTCTACATCGTCGCGACTTCAATTTCAGCATTAAAGTCGGCGACCCGCAACGCATCGGCGACCCCATCTCCGCCCATACCGTCTACACAGTGCGCACCACCACCGACTGCCCGCACTTCCGCTCCTCACACTTTTCGTCCTTGCGTCGATACCGCGATTTCCGCTGGCTACACGCCGCACTTGTCCAGAACAACCCGGGCATCATCGTCCCTCCGGTACCTGAAAAGGTCTCGATCGGTCGATTTGCAGCCGAACTTGTCGAGGCTAGACGCGTCGGCCTCGAGACGTGTATCAACAAAATTGCCAATCATCCGCTGCTGCAGCAGGATGACGATTTCCGGTTGTTTTTGGAGTCGGAAAATTTCGGCGCTGACGTCAAAGCACGGGATATGGTCAAGGGACCAATCGTGACGCCGGAACAAAAAACGTACAAGAGCTGGGGTAGTGTCCTGTTGGGGAGTGTGGTTCCTTCGACGTCGTCGCTCTCGTCCGGTGCGCTGAGCGCATACAGCTTTGAGGAGACGGACGAGTGGTTCAACGAGCAACGCGTCTACCTTGATTCGCT
Source organism: Mycosarcoma maydis (assembly GCF_000328475.2). Classification (NCBI taxonomy): domain Eukaryota; kingdom Fungi; phylum Basidiomycota; class Ustilaginomycetes; order Ustilaginales; genus Mycosarcoma; species Mycosarcoma maydis. The sequence continues at coordinate 125,797 of NC_026496.1, forward strand.
CGAGTCGGCGCTCAAGGGGATGGTCAAGAGTGTGTCTGCGCTCAGTAATCAACGCAAGCAAATGGTGCAGGCTACGCACGATCTGGCGCAGGTGTTGACCACCTTGTCCGGATCAAGTCTCTCGCGATCGCTCAGCACGTGCTTTGCCGGCTTGGCCGAGGTAAAGCGAAGAGCGATCGAGTTGGAGGACATGCAGGCCGAGGCGGATGTGAGACAACTGGGAACGACCATGTACGAGTACGAGCGTGTAGTGGGCAGTGTTCGCAAGGCTTTTACTGTTCGGACTGAAATCTGGGCCAAATCAGCGCGTTGTGCCGACGAACTGCGAAGGACTAGGGCTAGATTCGAAAAGTACAAACAGACCAACCCGTCCGCTGCAGGAGCGCAGTTCCAGAGCCTCTTGTCCGAGCTCACTGAAGCAGAGACAAAGGCGCTAAATGCAGAACGGCTCTTCCAGACAGTGTCGGAGAGGTGTAAGGATGAAATGGAGAGGTTGGACTTGGAAAGGGTGTTGGATTTCAAAAGGGTAGTGGGCGCATGGTTGGAGGGGATGATTCAGAGGCAGGAAGAAGTGGTGGAGGAGTGGGTAAGGTATGCAGGCCTTTTGGGTAGGCAGATGGGAGTCAAGATCTTGATCGACGAGGAGGAGTGCGAGAATGGAGAGCAACAGCAACAGCAACAGCAACCGGTGATGCCGGAATCGCTGTCGCCGGCTCCAGAGGTTGCTGAAGCGGTTCCAGCGGCGCGGGCTGTCGAGGCTGTAGCGGTTGTCGAGGTTAATCCAGCATCGGTGCAAGACGAGCAGACGACCGGTGCACATTCTGCTTCGATGCAAGCTGAGGCTGACACAGCGAGTTTGGAACCCAGCGTCGCTGAAACCAACACCATGTCGAATGACACGCACGGCGTTTCTGGTCAACTCACTCCTCACGCTGCTGCAGCGGCTGATGTAGAGTCCAATGTCAAGCGCGTCGTTGGCGCCGACGCAGGCATTGAAGAAAACGCGTCGGACGACGTCACTGCGGCTGAACACGCGCAAAGTACCACAGCAACTGATGAGCCTCAGGAGCACAACGCCACACCGCCCAATGATCCTATCGAGACCGTATCGACCCCACATGCAATCGGCGGACGTGGTGCAAACCAAGCACAAAGTGTAGATGACTGAGCACTCGTACATTCAAGAATCGCATCTTGATTTCTTCATCAAAGCGCGTGCTTCTTAAACTAGTCATGTTGGCGATAAAGTCTCGTGCGCTTAACTCGGCTGCGAGGATTCGTGTGCGCTTCTCACTGTTGCTCAGCGGATGTACCGCTCAACCATACACACACAGCACACTCATGTTCGCAGAACCACGCAGACATGGCACGGTAGACGAGGGTTGAGAGACGACAAGCGAATGTGGTGGCACTGGATCTAGAGCCTACTGGCGGCGTCGTCGGTGATCTTGAGACGCAACGCTCTGCCGACGATGGCATACTTTTCGGCAGCCTCCTGGATCCTCTTTTGCGTGCTCTTTCCGGCACCGTGACCGGCATCGATCTCGACTCTGAGCAGCAATGGATTCGGGTTTGTGGCGAGCTTGTGCTGCATTTCGGCGATCAACTTGAACGAATGCGCGGGGACGACTCTGTCATCGTGGTCGGCACATGCGAGTACCGTGGTGGGATACACCTTGTTGGAATCGACGTTGTGTAGTGGCGAGTACTTGTAGACGTAGTCGAAGATGTGCGGGTCTTCGGACGGGTTACCGTAGTCGGCAGTCCAAGCTTTGCCGATGGTCCATGTGTGAAATTTGAGCATATCCATCACACCGACATCAGCGATGCCGGCGCCAATACCGTGTTCGGGCAGCTGCTGGTTGATGCAAGCTGCCACACCGAGTCCACCGTTAGATCCGCCAGACAGAATGATCTTTCCCTTGGCCGCGTATCCGCTCTCGTGCAGAAACTTGGCGGCAGACAACGCATCGTCAAAGACATTCTGCTTGTTCAGCAGTGTCCCAGCTTCGTGCCACTTGTCACCGTACTCGCCACCGCCGCGACAGTTGACAAACGCCAACACACCGTTGTATGACGAGATCCACGACATCATGGATGGCGAAAACACGGGCGTGATTGAGATGTTGAAGCCTCCGTAGAAGTACAGGATCGCCGGAGCGCTTCCGTCCTTCGTAACTGTCTTGGGGTGGGTCACAAACATGGGCACGCGCGTACCGTCTTTGGACTTGATAAACACTTGCTCCGACACAAAGTCGTCTGCCTTGATGCCGTCGACTTGCGTATCGTAGTATGCGACCTTCTTCACTTTGGTTGCATTTGGCTCCGAGTTGGTCTGCCAGTCCAAACGCACTACTTGACCCGGGTTGACAAACGAGCCAAACTTGACAAATGCATGATCATCCGTGTGTCGCGCAGCAATTTGCTCGATTGTACCCACCAGATGCGGTAGCAACCTCTCGACGCGCTTGCCCGACTCGAGCTCATACTGGTACAGCTCGTCCTTGACATCGCGCGAGTAGACGACGAGCAGCTTGTTGTTGTCGATCACTTGCACCGACGACAGCAGCGCTTCTTTTTCCTCGGCGATCACGTCGGTCAGCTCGACGTCTTGTCCGGTGAGCTCCCACACGTTGTCAGTCGGCTGCGCTTGCTTGGCTGGATCCAGGTCCACGGAGACGAGCCGGTAGTTGGGCGCATCCTTGTTGGTCATAAAGTAAAAGCGGTTGCCCTTGTTGGTCACGTAGTTGAGCACATACTTGAACGAGAGCGCCAGCGGTATCCATTTGAGTTGTTTCGAAGCAGAGAAGCCGTGGTCCTGCAATGGCAACACGTAGACACGCTCCTTGGAGTCGGTATCCTTGCTGTTGTAGAGCATGAGAAAATTGCCGTCGTGCGAAACGTTGGTGCTCCACATGGACTCGGGCACCTTGATATCCTTGCTGACCACCAACACGTCTTCCGACTGGTCAGTGCCGATACGGTGGTACCAGAGCTGGGCGTCCTTGTTGGCATCGGTTTCTGTACCCTTGTCCGATACTGAGGCGGAGGGGTACGTCTGGTAAAAGAGACCTTTATCGTCATGCGTAAAGGCAGCTCCTGAGAACTTGACGTGTTCTAGCCTGTCATTGAGACGCTCCTTGCCTCCCGTCGCATCGACGAATTTGGCCAGCTCGTCCTTGGAGAGCTTGATGGTGCCGTTGGAGTTGTAGTGAGCATCGTCGAGCTTGAATGGCTTGGATGTCTCCCTTATGAAAATCTCGACCCAGTCACTTCCGCTCTTGCTGATGCCGTAGGCAAGGTATTTGCCCGAGTGCGAAAAAGTGGTGAAGCTGAGCGCTACAGTGCCATCAGCACTGAGTAGATTCGAGTCAAAGAAGATTTCGCCGATGGGGTCGCGTTGATTTTTGCCTGCATTTGCGTCAACTTGCTGTTTAGTGGCCGAGTAAATGAGGGACTGCGGCGAGAGACCCGAGTTGAAGCTATAGTAGTATTTGCCATTGCCCTTGAGAGAAGGGCAGGAGAAGCGAGCAAAGTCAAAATTCTTTTCTATGCGAGACTTGAGGATGTCGAGATCAGGCTGACAGCCGTCTAGGTAGCTCTGGGTGAGCTTTGCCTGTGCATGAACCCAGTCCTTGGTCTCTTGCGACTGCGAGGGAGGCTGCTCGAGCCAGATGTATGGCTCGGGGACGGTGACAGAACCGTTGGCGGCCGACTTGTACGTCAAGGAAGCCTGATCGTCACGGCGAGCTTGAGGGTATGGATTAGGCTGAGTGGTCCAGCCGGGAGCATTTTGCACTGTCATTGCGGTCGCGGTTGATGCGAAAGAGCGGTAAGAGTGGGCGCGTGCCTTGTTGGAGCAGGAGCGAAAAGAAGAGACCAGTGGCGATCTGTAGCTAGGATCGAGATACCTGAGCCGAGCGAATCTGCTCAACATGAGGTGAGGAGAGACAAAAACAGCAGTGATGGTGGAAGGCAGGATAAAAGAGCGTCGCTGACAGAGACTGAGTTGGTGGGTTAGAGTGAGAGGCAATCGTGAAATGACAGGTCGATCAAACGAATCAGGAAGCAATCACGAATCGTGAATCAAAGCATTCCAAGTTTGTGCGGATGAGCATGGCCCGCAGTGGCTCCGCAGTGGCCCAAGCGCGGGTACGCCTCGGAAAAAGGGTCCACAGCTGAGCACAGTCATGAGAAAGTACTCACGACTTGCACTCACGACTCGTGACTGATGAACGATGTTAACTTAACTTATTTAATTTTTTTTTCTTAATCACGAATATTATAATCACGAATACCGCAAGGCAAGCCCCGACGCGTCACACACTCACCTCCCTCGGTTCGCCTTGCCGACGTTCGTGTGAGCTTCGTGCTTGTCGTCGTTGTTTGTGTCGACTACACCTCGAAGCCGCGCCTATATATTACCTACTCAGGTGGCAAAAAGACCAAAAGTTAACTGCAGCACCTCGGATTCCCGCGTGGTCCCCCACCGCAGTACTGACGAGGCGACGACTTGCTTGACTGCGCAGATCGAACGGGATGCGGTATTTTCAAGTCTCTATGGCCGCAGATAGTGAAACCTATGGAAGTGTGGATTACAAATTTCACGCCAAAGTGTGGCAAGTCACGTGAGCCTCTCTCACATAGCCACGAGCCACGAGTTGTTGTTATTCGTGTTTCATTGCTCATTTGTCACGGTGATGTCCGATGTGCAGTCTAAAACCCCTTGCTGCTTGCCTTCTCGGATCAACAAACACTCACTATAGGTTTGGTGTATCCGAGTGCATACATACGCTCAGTTGCAGGAGGTGACCTCGCTCGCTGTGGTGCGACGAGAACTGTTGGATCGAGCCAAGAGATCAGGAGCATGCATCGATTGCTCGCGCTGACACGGCCATACTACGCTCGCTAGCGTCAGATGGCCCAAACATAGCTGCAAATACTCACGAGTGTGACTACAAAAATTAGATACAGTGGTTTCTTTGCACACTCACTCACACTCGTGACTGCTTACGCTATTAAGTTATTCATCGTGAATAGTCACGAGCTTCGAGCTGTTGGCACCGCTTCGTGCTTGCAAAGAGCGCGTTGATCTATTTGTGTATGTGTTTGTAGACAAACCAGTTGAGAAAAAAGGCGCGCCGAGACCCGAAACGAGGAGTTTGTCGTGAGTGTTGGTTTCGCGCGTAGCTCTCTCTCTGTATGGTGATTGAGGCGCGTCGCATGCGTTTGGCTCGGCTTCCCGCCAAATTTCGCTTTTGGGATTGACTGGCTGGCAGACTCACGACTGGCAGCCAAAGCAGGCCGACACGCTTCTGCTGTCCGCCCGCCGACTTACATCTAAAGACCAACACTTTTTTTCCGAACAAATCACTCAATGTGAATGGCGATCGCGCAGATTCGTTCGGTCGCGCCGACTTACAGCCAACCAGGCAGGAGGCCAGTCACTCTCGACTTCGATTGATCACTGACGACTCACACTGTGAATGCAACTCGCCGAGATTCACGATTGACACCGAACCAGTTTAAAGTGCAAAGCAACCAACACACATACACACGCTCACTTTGCACACTTTTCTCCGTCCCGTTTTGCTCGTCGTCTTGTCTACTGACCGCACTCGACTTGGTGATCACCTGGACAACATCTTCGTCGGAACCTCCGCTGCTTCGAGACCCATACCAACAAGTTTCCTGCACAAATTTCTCTCGATCAGTCCTGCTTCGCGGTTTCGGAGTACCAGGCCGTTTGAAACTACCAACAATTGTCCGTCTTCCTTCTTAAAGTCACTTTCATCGGCATCGCAAGCATCAGACATCTACTCATTCACGCCATCGCGTCATCAAACTATCGGAGCACCCGTAATCGTATCGCTGCCTTTTGTTCTCAACGCAGACATGGACAAGTATCAAAGGATCGAAAAGGTCGGCGAAGGTAAGCAATCCACGTTCGGACGCCAGACCAACCGTTGACTCCTCTTGTCCCGTACAATTTCGAAAACTAACATACTCCTACTCCGCCACGGTCGCTCTTCGCCTGCCCTTGCGCCTCTACAGGAACATATGGTGTCGTATACAAGGCAAAGGACTTGACACCGGGTGCCAACGGTCGTATCGTTGCGCTCAAAAAGATTCGTCTCGAGACAGAAGATGAGGGTGTCCCTTCCACAGCCATCCGCGAGATCTCATTACTCAAGGAACTCAGAGATGACAACATCGTAAGGTGAGTGTGCCAATCGTATAGTCGCGTTACCATCCGAAATGGGCGAAATGGGCTGCATCGACGTGCCAACTGACAACCTGATCACCTTGCTTATCTGCAGGCTGTTCGACATTGTTCACCAGGAAAGCAGGCTGTACCTCGTCTTTGAGTTCCTCGATCTTGACCTGCGCAAGTACATGGACCATGTCTCGCGAAACCGCGGAGGCGACGGTATGGGTCCCGAAATCGTTCGCAAGTTCACCTATCAGCTCATTCGCGGTCTTTACTACTGCCACGCACACCGCATCCTCCACCGCGACTTGAAGCCTCAGAACCTTCTTATCGACCGCGAAGGTAACCTCAAACTCGCCGACTTTGGTCTCGCCCGTGCCTTTGGTATCCCTCTCCGCACCTATACCCACGAAGTTGTAACGCTCTGGTACCGTGCGCCCGAAGTGCTGCTGGGCTCGCGACACTACAGCACCGCCATCGACATGTGGTCCGTCGGCTGCATCTTTGCCGAGATGACTTTGCGACATCCGCTCTTCCCAGGTGACTCCGAGATTGACCAGATCTTTAAAATCTTTCGCGCGCTCGGCACCCCCACTGACGACGTTTGGCCGGGAGTACAGCAGCTGCCCGACTACAAGGATAGCTTCCCCAAGTGGGCCGGACGACCGCTGCGCGATGCTGTGCCTGGCCTCGACGAGGCAGGCTTGGATCTGCTCGAGGGCATGCTCGTTTACGACCCCGCAGGAAGGACATCCGCCAAGCGCAGTCTTGTCCACCCGTACTTCAGGAGGCTCCTCACATGAGCGCTCACCCTCGCAACGATTCACGCGTCCCGTGCGTCTTCACCCCTTCAGGTTGCATCTCCCAACCAAGTTTCCACCTTGCCATCAGTACCGTCGTTGCTCCATCTCCTACCAACTCCCCGTCTCTTTCGTGCTGGCCTCGTCTCGCACCCTGCTGTACACTTTGTTCCCAACTCGATTCTCCTGCCCGTCAGAACCACTCTCGCTAATTCGTGCACCGTCTGACGTATAACTTGAAAGCAGTCAAAATTTTCTCGCATACCACAGCCTCTCTCACCATCGTGCGCTTAATGCTCGCTCAGTCGTGAGTTGTATTGCATCTAGAACGCGTGCAGCAACAGCGCATTCGCCTGACCTAATTCCCACAGCGATACGCCTGCCCTAACCTCATCATTCCCACCCTGCAGTGCCTCCAACCTTGTCTTGGTTGTCGTGGGAAGTGGTAGGTACAGCCGCCAGTAGATCTGGTCGCCTGGTCTCACGCCATGGGCACCTTTTCCCTTGGCTGATTCTCTGGTCACAGTTTCTACGTAGTCGAACCAGCCTTCACCAGTGTCTTTGGCATCAAGGATGACGCCGTCGTGATCGGTGAGGATGGTTATGATTGCGTCTATTGTTACCGCTTCGGCTGGTCCGCGTAGCAATGGCAGTAAGGAGGAAGACGAGGTGCGCGAGAAGAGCTCTTTGGCTTCATCTGGGTTGGAAGGCGGAGCGACACCGATGCCTTGACCTGTCGACTTATCGATCCAGAACAGCGGATAGCGATAGCCGTACATTGGCATTCCCATGAGCAGTTTACCTCGGATTAGTAGGAGTGGGTCTGATTGTGTCTCGGCTTCTACCGTCTCTTGCTGCTTCGGCACTCGTTCCGATGCTGCTGCGTCGGACTCGACCGAGGCTTCATCCAGCACTTCATCCGCTGCAAAGTCATCGTACCGGAGCGGGTTACTGGGATCCTTGAACCGTTGCATCTCATCATCCTCGACGTGAGCCTCCCGCATGATCGCTTCATCTTCTGCCTTTGCATCCGCTTGCCTCTGCTTCCTGCGCTTCTGCGCCTTTACATGCGACGCAGCCCTTGTCGCTTCGACAATCATATCGACATTCTCCGCGATCCACTTTGCACTCGTGTTCGGTCCGGCCTCTCTCAGACTGCCCTTCTTCGCGTTTCTCAACGGACTGTCGTTGGGAAAATCCTTCCCCTCCATCGCACTACTTCTGCCTCCCGCTCCGGACATATCGTAGGTCATGATCGAAAAGTAATCCACCACTTCCGCCAGCTGAGGTATGGATTGGACGATCATGCGGTTCTGGCTTTCTTGCATCCTGTCGAGCTTGGTTCCCATCGAATAGCGAGTTCGCAGAGGTGGCAGGACCACAATTAGCGATTTGTCCGGCGAAAGCTTCTTGAGTGAAGAGCCGAGGGTGGAGATGGGTTCGAAGAGTAGATGCGTTGCAGCGGATTCGAACACGACACCGTCGTAGCCTCTTTTCTGCACTTCGCCGGTAACGACTTGGGCAAGTCTTTGCCAATTTTCCTGATTGGACAACAGATCAGCGTAGTCTTTCTGCTCCCATCCATCGAGGTAGAACCTTGGGACGAATTTCAACCTTGATCCCGGCTTCTGCTTGTCCTTCAGCCATGATTCCTCCTTCTTGGATGGCGGTCCGCCACTCAGCACGTACGTCGCGTTATCTCTGCCACTCGAAACAGAGTCTCGTGAAACCAGAACGGTGTACCATACTGGCGAGACGAGGTCGAGTTTCTCAGCAAACTGATCCACCATTGACATGCCGTGCGGATTCCATGGAGTTATGTAGGCAAGGATGGTGCGAGTGGTGAGTTTGGAGGTGTGAATAGAGAGTTCAGGTTGAAGTCGGATGTATTCGTCCGTTTCGTACACTGCTGGTGTGATAGACGCCAATGTGAGGACCAGATGCGAGAGGAGGACGCCCAGAAGAATTAGCCATGTCAGTCGGCGGTGCGACCACCTCGCGGTCAAGAGTGTGACCCGCATATTGAGCGTCAATGTGGGCGGCCAAAGCCGATGGTGACAGAACGAAACAAAGTTAACGAGTAACGTCAGCTGGCAAGACAGGCTGCATCGACGTGGTCCAAGCTCCACCTCTGCCAAACTTATGCCCCACGGCCAGAAACGACTTTCACATTTGTGTTATTTCCTTTTTGCCGAAGCGGGTGTCAGTTCAAATTCCCGACGTCAGTGAAATACTATTCGTGATTCACGATTCGTGATTCGTGATTCACAGTTCTTGACAGGTGTAGAGAAGAAGCACCAAGAAATACATCTTGAAATCAACTACTACTACTGTGCAGACAGCCGCCAAACAGCAATCACGAATTAGTTATCGGTTCTTCCCTTGTCGATACTCTTGACTGATACATTCTATCATGCAACACATTTACGATTGTTCCATTCTCATCTTTATTTTTTTCGGGATCGACGGATCTCTGTTACGGTGAGCGTTGTTCCCATTTTTCTAGTCATTAACGGTTGCTGGTTGGGATGTGTCTCTTCGAAGAAGCAAGAGCCGCATCAAAGAATCTTCTCCTTTGCCGCCTCCACCACCTTTTGCGCAGCCTGGGATCCGCCCACGATTCTCTCCTGGATCCAATCGAACGCGAAGTCCACCACGTGCTCCACAGATTCGTCGAACAGGAACGGCAGTGCGGGCACAAACATCAAACCAGCCACCGTTGGGCCGGCTGCGCGAATCCTCTGACTTTTCGCCTTTGCGAACAGCGGTGCCGAGTACCTTACGATGCTGTGAATTGTGAAAGCGGGCAACGCCATGGAAGCGATGCTCTGGAAAACGGCTTGTCTGGCCATAGTCAGCCCGACATGCGTTGCTTCCGAGACGCGATTCGGGTCGACACCTGCATGTTCACCCTGTTTGGCGAGACGTTGCGTGTGTCGCTTGCGCAACTCTACTTTCTCCGTCGGTGAGAGGGCCGAGAGAGTCTTAGAATCGAGCACCTTTTCGAGAGGGAGATCCTCGCGGATCTCGGCGAGAGCTTTTTCAGCGTACCTAGCAGCTTTGGTTTCAAACTCTTGCAACGGTCCAGCGGCAGAAAAGGTAGTGGAAGCGAGTGCTTCGTATTGCTTAGCAGCCTTGTAACCTGCATAAGCTACATCGCCGAGGATGTAAGTCCACGAGATGGCGTAGGCTCCCCTAACAACGTAAGGCTTTGTGAGCGGTCGAAAGGCTTCACCGATGTCAGATGAGTAGGCGATGTAGCGCGAAGATGCACTGATGACCGTCTTGAGTCGCATCGCGTACGCAGCGTATCGCGAAGGACCATTGTCAAGATCGAGGATTTCCGACGTCGAGTCTGAGGAGGAAGAGGAAGAGAGTGTGGGTGTGGCCAGTCCCGACGCCGAGGTGTTGGAGTTGCGATCGCCGCTGCTGGTGGACAGGAGAGACGACGAGGCTTTGAAAGGGCTCTGGAGCAGAACGCCTTGAAGCTGGAATCCCAGACCGCTGAGGCCAAACATGGGAATGTAGCGCTGTGGCTCGATAGTGTTGACGTCCAGCATTGCTCGTATTATTTTTTGACGTCCGATGAATCACAGTACTATTCGTGTCTATCGTTTGAGTTCTAGGAGGATGGGGGTATGGGAGGATGGGAGATTGGGAGGATGAAAGGATGGAAGGATGGGACGGAAGGATGGAAGGACGAATTGGATGTCGCAAGCTAAAGAAGAGAGGAACAGGACGACACAGCCTTGAAAGTCGGAATCAGCATCCGTGACATGTGAATATTTCTAGTAGCAAGTCAACTCCACTCACACTTACGACTCTCTGTGACTGAAGTCAACTGACTAGCAGATCAACGCCTTCGTCTCACCTGTCGCTGCTTTCCAAGTCTTGCGTCTGCCGTGCATCGCTCAACCGTCATCTCGCTTTCGCGGATTTTCCTCCACACCTGGAATTTTGCGTGCTGGATCTGGATCTGGATCCGGATCGCGTACACCGAAAAAACAGCCAACATGTGCGTTGAAAATCGGCGATCTGACCAGGCGTTGAATTCAACACTCACGACTCACTCCCTTCAGAGTTGCGGATGGGCCATCGCGGAACGCATCTCACTCACTCAACCCTGGCACCAGACTTCCTTCTTTCCGTCGCTCAAGTTGGTTCCTTTCGACACATTTCAACTTCGGACGTGTCAGCCGACATAGTCTTAGATCCGGACTACTATCAATCTCTGAACGAACGGGCTCCTCTCAGATCCAGCGCCGATTCTCTGGCCATACAGATTTTGGTTGCCAGCTGCTTAGATTGACGATACCGGTGGAGCAAGAATAGTCAAACGGATTCAACTGATTCTTAGCACCATGTTTGACGACTTTGTTCAGAGCTCTTCGTCGCAGCAAACTACACCACCACCAAATCAAAGGCGAAAGAATGCCTACACTGGCAGTCTACATACCAACGGTCACGCTTCCATTCCGCCTCGCTTTTCTGATGTGACCTACGACTCGATCAATGATGGCTTTGAACCCGACCACTATGGTGGCCGCGGCATTGACGAACAAGACACCATACACGACGGCTTTGGAGCACCCTTGCTAGATCCGATCGCTGCGCTCGAGACTGGGTTCGTCTCTTCAGACGCGGGCCCTTCATCACATTCGGAGCCCATCTTCCAGCTGGGCAGGGTTCAATATGCCTTTTCAGCACCACTGGCTCTTATGACTGTCTCATCCAACATTCTGACCATGTGTTTGTATGCGTACCCCAATCCATCCCAATCCTCCAGTCCGTTCCCAACTGCTCCACCAAAGCTGGTGCGCATCAACCTCGACGATCCAGAACACTCGCAAGAGGCCGATATTCCCATTCCACCAACGCCTCGCGCTGCACGCAACGCTCCGCCACCAGATCCTAGCACACTTGGCCCACACAAAATGTTTGCTGATCCGTCCGGTCTCCATCTCCTGCTCGCTATGCGCAACGGTGACAACTATTACTGGGCCAGCGGCTGGAGAAAAGCTCGTCTCCTTCCTAAACTCAAGGGCCACATCATCGAGAGTGTAGCGTGGAACAAGGAAAGTCAGTCGTCGCCATCAGCAGTAGCGCGCAAACGCACACCAAACTCTAGTCCTTCTCTCTCCACCACACGCCAGATTCTGCTGGGCACAAGATCAGGAGACATTTATGAAGCTGTCATCACAGCTGCAGTGGGCAGTGACCCTGACGATGGCGATATCTTTGACAAGATCGCTCGCCGAACAGCTGGCACTGGTGCCGAAAGGGGTGACGTCGACCGTGTCGTGCGACACATGACCACCTTGCCAGAACGTCAGCCGGTGACCGGCCTCGTGGCCGAGTTCTTTCCTCGCACGGCACCAGCTCCATCAGTTGATTCATCAGCGGCAGCCCCATTCTCGGTATCCAGCGAGCTTCTCCGAGCTGTCGTCATCGCCACCACAAGTACGCGCATCTATGAGTATATTGGAATTCTCGCTAAAACTCGCGCCGACGACACTGACTCGCAGTCTCTCTTCGACAAGCTCTTCCTGCCCTACCGTGGCGACTCTTCGCCCAACCTCAAATCTGAGCTCCCTGGTGATCTGCCGTACTCTGAGCTACACACTTGGACTCCGTCCTCTTCCAAACACACCTCGGCGCTCGCATGGCTCACCGGTCCGGGCGTCTACCACGGTCTTCTATCGTACCCATCCGATGCAACAGCTGGCGACAGTGTCATTGAGACTGCCAATCTATTGCCGTATCCAGCCATTGCGATCGAAGACGAAAACAACAACAGCCCAAGCAAACGCCGCAGTCGCATCAGCTCTACTTCCAATGGCGACCAAATTGCATTCAATCAAGGCGGAGCACCCATTACAGAAATTCCGCTCAGCATCGCATTGACAGAGTTTCACTTTGTCTTGCTCTATCAGGACCGCGTCATGGCCATCAGTTCGCTCGACGACCACGTTATCTTCGAGGAGGCCCTTCCACTCAAGCCTCACGAGCGCGTCATAGGTACTGCTGTCGATGTTACAAAGCAGACCTATTGGATTTATACCGATGCCAGCATCTTTGAGCTTGTTCTTCGCGATGAGGACCGTCACGTTTGGCGTGTATACCTTGATCGAGGTTCGTTTGACACCGCGCTCAAGTATGCCAAGCCAGGCGTCCAGCGAGGCACGGTCCTCTCCTTCCAAGGCGATCGTTTCTTTGCTGAAGGCAAGTACATTCAGGCTGCCCAATGCTATGCACAGACATTCATGCGTGCCTTTGAGGAGATTGTCCTGCGCTTCACCGATGCCGAGCAACGCGATGCGCTGCGATACTATCTCGTCATGCGGCTGGAACGGCTCGACAGGACCTACGACGTGGCTCAACGCATCATGCTCGCAACCTGGCTCGTGGAAATCTACCTTAGCAAGATCAACCAGCTTGAAGACGTCGCTGCTGCCGAGGCCGCCAGTCAGGACGTGGACAACTACCGCCTAGAGATCACCATGATCACCGAAGAACTGCACCAATTCCTCTCAACCTATCGCTCATTGCTCGATCCGCATACCACTTTTGATCTCATCAAAAAGCACGGTCGATCCGATGTCTATCTTCACTTTGCTTCGGTCATCGGCGACCATCCGCGCATCGTGCGCCACCACGTCCAGGCCAAGCAGTGGACAAAGGCCATCGACGCCATCAACAAGCAAGGATCACTCGAACTCTATTACAGCTTTGCTTCCGTGCTCATGCGACATGCGCCTGCGCAGACGGTCGATTGCTGGACTCGCCAGCGCAAGCTAGAACCACGTCAGCTTATTCCTGCCTTGCTGCAGCACAAACCTGATTTGGACCTAGGAGAGACCGATCAAGCAGTCAAGTATCTGAGCATCATCATTGCTGGCAAGAACGGAAACAAGGACACCGCGATTCACAATTTGCTCCTCACGCTGCTAGCACGCAATGCATCTCGCTACCCGAAGCGTGAAGAGACAAAGCAAGAACTGCTACGCTTCATCGACGATGCCAAACCAAACCCATTAACAGGCCATCCGTACTTTGACCTCGATTATGCGCTGCGCACGTGCTTGTCGCAGGGGCAGATGGAGGCGTGCGTACGCATCTATGCCAAGATGAGCCTGTTCGAGTCAGCAGTTGAGCTGGCTATTCGAGAAGGAGAGGTTGAACTCGCCTGCAGCTGCGCCGACATGGCTGAGTCCATGGACCGCGACCTGCGCAAGAAGCTTTGGCTCAAGGTTGCCAAGGAAGTCGTGCGCACTGCAGCCGACATCAAGTCGGCCATGGCGTTCCTACGACGTACCGATCTCATCTCGATCGAGGACGTGTTGCCCTTCTTCTCCGATTTTGCAGTGATCGACGATTGCAAGGACGACATATGCGAGGCATTGGAGGGCTACGCTGCACATATTGAAGAGCTCAAGGATGAGATGGATGAAGCTTCGCGTTCGGCTGCCGCTATCCAGCAGGACATTGCAAAGCTTAGCGAACGATTCGTCACGATCGAGCCGGATCAGAAGTGCCATCACTGCATGCAGGTACTCGTTCAACGACAGTTCTACATTTTCCCTTGCAGGCACGGTTTCCATGCTGACTGTCTTATTGGCGAAGTGACCAAGACCATGTCAGCGCGCGGTCTGCGAAAGCTGCTCGAGCTCCAGCAACAAATCTCGGCGCTAACAAGTGGTCTCGTGCCTGCACTGCCGAGTTCGGCGCTAGCAAATATGGGATTCCTCAAAGATGGCTCGAGGGCGGCTGTGAACGCTGCCCAGGGTGCAAGGCAGGTAGGGATGAATGGATTGCAGGCCAGCGCAAGGGGCTTGGGCAATGTGACGGCTGCGATGGGCCTTGATAAGCTTCGCGAGCGCGTGGTGCCAGATGCCGTCATAAGCGCGATCTCGGCTGGTGTGAGCGTTAGCGTAGCAGGTGGGCGAAGGGTGTTGGCGCCATTGGATCCGTTTTCGAACCCGACAACAGATTGGGTGGCAGGCTCGCGCACGGCGGCACAACGACGTACTGCCACTTTGACCACCGCATCGGGGGCCAATGATGGTCAAGACGGGCCCAACAAGAACGCAATCGGCTCAGCAAGGGGCATCGAAGATCAGGAAAGGATTCAACAACTTCGCGATCAGCTCGATGCACTTATCGCCGGGAGCTGTCCGATGTGCGACGGAAGCGCAAACGCTATCAGTAGGCCGTTTATCTCAGACAAGGAAGCCGCAGACGAGTGGGCACTGTAGAACGCCTTGATCTTTGAATCACATGCTATTTGACATAGTCTCTTTCCCTTTACACTCGTGACTCATTCGTGTTTGCTAACAAGGTTGCGTCGAACAACATAAGGCTCTCTGACTGTTGAGCAGCCAGTGGAAAGTTTTTGCTGATACGCAGCGCATAATTGCGAAGGCGTGACCACAGCCTGTTCGGCTGCCGTCACACTTAACTATTCACGATTCCTGTCTCGCTTGTCGATAAGCTCGTCGTCTCAAACCCATTAACATCTGCGGCCATAGAGACATGAAAATACCGCATCCCGTTCGATCTGCGCAGTCAAGCATGTCGTCGCCTCGTCAGTACTGCGGTGGGGGACCACGCGGGAATCCGAGGTGCTGCAGTTGATTTTTTTCCTCATCAGGGACTTCTACTCGACATCTTTTGTTGTCGTTGCTTTACCAATGGCCTTGTACGCTGGCACTGCGTCAGCATGGGTCTCGACACAATCGTCGAAGCATTATGTCTACGACCTGACGCTGTGCACTTGCCGATAGTCACCATCTTCGGCAAGCTGTGTCAAATGCAAAAGTGGGTACAGTTGACGAATCGTGAATGGGGATCGCCTTGCGCCCCGCCCAACCATCGTCCATCGTGAAATCACGAACGTGAATCGAGAATCACGAAAATCACGAATCGTGAATCGTGAATTTCCTGAATTGGTGAATAATCCGTGAATCGTGAATCACGAATCATGAATATTACGAATGTTATGCCGGGCATTTTCACGAGGAAAGAAATCAGACATGAGTCGTGAGTCGTGAGCTGCGCGTTTCGGGCGACAAGTGACGAGTCGTGAGTGTGCAGTCGTGAGTTTGGGACGTGGAAGAACGAGAAGAAAACACCAAGAGCGCGCGCACGGACAACCACGAATCGCCCAACCGCCGACACAGCAAAAGTCAAACTCAGATCAACTCAACTCACTGCGGCTTACCACTGGCGCCCTTTCGACACCACCATTGTACCTTTCTGACTTCCTTGACGTACGAGCGTTATATACGTCATCGTGGCAGCAAGGCATCCTCTAACAATGTCGCCTGGTGCATCATCAAGAGGTGCTGGCACTGGTGCTGGTGCTGGCACACGCACCGCCTACCGTCTGCCAACGCTCTCATCCGAAGCTAACAAGAACGTCCTCTCGCTGCTGCGTCTCATCATTATCTTCCTCATCGCAGGCGCTGCCGTATCATCTCGCCTTTTTGCAGTGGTTCGACATGAGAGCATCATTCACGAGTTCGACCCATGGTTCAACTTTCGCGCTACCAAGGTGTTGACGACAGACGGATTTTACAGGTTTTGGAACTGGTTCGATGCGACAGCGTGGTATCCGCTTGGACGTGCTGCCGGTGGAACCGCATATCCGGGTCTCATGGTCACCTCTGGTGCTATCTACAACCTGTTCCATTCGCTCAACATCCCCGTCGACATTCGAAACATCTGCGTGCTTCTCGCTCCTGCATTCTCCGGTCTCACCGCTTGGGCCACCTACATGTTCACCGCAGCCATGAAGGATGATGCTGCTGGCTTGCTTGCAGCTGCTTTTATTGGTATTGCTCCAGGGTATATCTCGAGATCTGTCGCTGGATCGTACGACAACGAAGCCATCGCAATTTTCTTGCTCATGATGACCTTCTACCTGTGGATAAAAGCGCTAAAGGACGGCTCGGCGCTGTGGGGTGTAGCTACCGCCCTGTTCTACTTTTATATGGTAGCCGCTTGGGGAGGATATGTCTTCATCACCAACATGATTCCTCTGCACGCGCTGGTGCTCATCCTCATGGGGCGATTTAGTTCACGCCTCTACGTTTCCTATTCGAGCTTTTACGCCTTGGGCACCCTTGCATCCATGCAGGTACCCTTCGTCGGCTTCCAACCCGTTCGAACCAGCGAACATATGGCAGCCCTCGGTGTCTTTGGTCTACTCCAGCTCGTCGCCTTTGTCGAACTCATCCGCTCGCACGTGCCTAGCAAGCAATTCAAGCTTTTACTTGTGGCGTTCGTCGTGCTCGTCGCCACTTTGGCATTTGGTGCTCTTGTAGCGCTGACTTATGCTGGATATATCGCGCCTTGGACAGGTCGATTCTACTCGCTTTGGGATACTGCTTACGCCAAGAAGCACATCCCCATCATCGCATCCGTGTCCGAACACCAGCCTCCCGCGTGGCCTGCGTTCTTCTTCGACTTGGAGATGCTCATCTTCCTGTTCCCCGTCGGCGTGTTTTTGCTGTTCAAGGAGCTAAGGGACGAGCACGTTTTTGTTATCATCTACGCCGTCATGGCGAGTTACTTTGCTGGTGTCATGGTTCGTCTCATGCTGACTTTGACCCCTGTGGTCTGTGTCAGCGCCGCAATCGCAATGAGCACGCTGTTGCAGACATATCTCGATCCCAAGGAACCCACACCTCTCGTGGAGGGTGATGATGATCCGGAGGACGAGTCGGTGCTCAAACCCACTCGTTCAGCGGCAGCTTCGCGCAAAGGAGCTGACACCGCTACAGCCTCAAGGGAAGGTACCGTCGGGTCCTCGGATTCAGAGCTTTTCCGCCCTGTTTCACCCGTTTTCCGAGCCTCGTCCTTCACAAGCTCCAAGTTTGGCGTCTTCGGACTCGACTCTCGCTTCTTCGTCACCATCTACTCTCTGCTGTTGCTGCTCGTCTTTGTGCTGCACTGCACGTTCGTCACTTCCACCGCATACTCTTCCCCCTCGGTCGTTCTCGCTTCACGCAACGCCGACGGATCACAGCACATCATCGACGATTTCCGCGAAGCCTACTACTGGCTACGCCAAAACACGGCCTCGGACGCCAAAGTTATGTCGTGGTGGGACTACGGCTACCAGATCTCCGGCATGGCCGACCGACCCACGCTGGTCGACAACAACACTTGGAACAACACGCACATCGCCACCGTGGGTAAAGCCATGTGTTCTCCCGAAGATAAATCCTACCCCATCTTACAAAAGCATGACGTCGACTATGTCCTTATCATCTTCGGCGGTCTGCTCGGCTTTAGCGGGGACGACATCAACAAGTATCTCTGGATGATCAGGATCGCTCAGGGTGTTTGGCCAGACGAAGTGCGTGAGGCCGACTACTTTACACCCCGTGGTGAGTACAAGATCGACGATGGGGCGAGCAAGACGATGCGCGACAGTCTGTTGTACAAGATGAGCTACTACAGGTTCAACGATCTGTTCGGAGGAAGGCCGGGGATGGATAGGGTGAGGCAGACGCCGGGACCGAGCAAGAGTCCCGAGTTAGAGTATTTGGACGAAGCGTTTACCAGCGAGAACTGGATCGTGAGGATCTACGAGGTTAAGAAGCCTGATGCGCTTGGTAGAGACTTGCCGGGCGTGAAAGGGTTTGAGAGCGGCAAGAGGAGGAAGAGGGCGTTTGCGTTACCTGCCGCAGCAACAACAAAGAACAAGTAAGACAAAAGCTGCTCAAACGCATTCGGACAACGCGCGCACTCAAAATTCATGATGCAGAATGGAACGCTGTCTGTTCCCTTGCTTCTAAATGGCTGCTCTTCCATTTGAGGTCGTTCTGAGAGTCGTGACCCTGCTTCCCGTGTGTAGTTTCCTCTCTCTCACTGTCCAGACGCCTGATCCATGCGCAGATTCGAAAAGCAAAAGGCATCATCCACCCTCTGCTTTATCTTTAGCGCTACCCAGGCAAGATCCAAGCATCTCTGACGTTCAACCAATCTTCTCACGGGACACACCTGGTCCCTCCTCCTCTCTGACAGCAACGGTCTGTTTAGGGACGCCTGTGCTTTTCGCTCCTCGTCTTGTTGGGAGGAAGAGCTGTCGGTCTCTAATTAGGCTTGAACCTGTTCTGCAATGAGAGAATTAATGGGTTACTTCAAAAGGTGTCGTCTTCGACGATCAGAGCGACATCAGACCGTGTGTCTCCAGTACCATAGTAGGTGATTCTGTGATTCACAGAAAAATTTGTGCCGCATTTGTGTGGTGAAAATCACAGGATCGTGAATGAAACTTTTTTCTCACCTGACACAATCACGAATTATGAATCACGAATCGTGAATGAGTGCAGTGCCGTGTGCCACGTGTGCCCGAGTCGTGAGTGCCACGGTGGCGTGGCGTGTTTGATGCACTTCGGGACCCGAAAACGTAGTTGGGCAACAAAACTAGGACGACGCTCAGCGATGAAAGGTCCGAAGCGCATAAGACCGTCTAGCAACAAGAGCTTTCACCAACTAGCATACCGAGCTCATCGACTTGCATCTCTAAATGCAAGTCTCAACCCACGGTCATTCCGGGCGCAATAGATAGTTCGATTGATCAGCTCTTGACCTTGACCAGAAAAGTAAGCGGCATTTACGTTGTACTGCGCGCTTCTCCATGAAATCCATGAATCGCACAGATATGTCATGTTGCGGCATTGCGGCTCCAGACTGCAAAAAAAGTGTCTCGGGTCGAGTTCAATGTCTTTGCATGGTGTGTCATCGAGGCATTGAAGTAGCGTTTCCGCACGTTAGCATGGTTTGTGGTCACGATTGTGCTAGCTTTGAGTGGGGACTGCATGCTTTGTTGAGGTAACAGGGCACTGGCACAGTGTTTGAGTTCCTACGGTGCATGTTCTATTGTGTTAGTGGGCGTTAACTTATGATTGGATTGTTTCTTGCCCACCTCTAAAGCTAGCTGGCAATGCTGGCGATGGTGCCGCTGGATGCTCCATCCAGCTGATGGGGGAAGAAGGAGCAGATAGCGGGATCGATTACCATATAATGCTATAGCTGATGATCGGACTCTTTCGTTCTAGCCCTTTTGCTCCCAGATTTCAGCTTCGACCAAGGCAGTTCGAGATGTCATTCCTTAGCAAGATTCTCTGGATCACCGTCCTAGTCATGGCGGCTGTACTGCCGACAACGCTCGCCGCTCGCAGTGCGAGGGTTCTCCCCATCGACCCCGAACCGCAGTCGCCTCCTCCCGAATCACGTGTGAACATGCCTGTCCTTGTCACCAGATGGGATGGACTTACTGACGATCCAATGCAACTTTATCTGCGATATCATCTGCGGCATACGTATGGGATGGATGCCGCACACCTCGAACCAGCGCATTATGATCCCGTCACTCTGGAAGAACTGGAGCAGCAGATCCGCGAAAGTGGAAACCAAAAACGATTTATCCAGCTTGGGCAAACTGCGCCCGGACGCAGTGCCATGCGTGTTGCATTTGCGCTTCAAAACACCTACCAGGGCCACGGCCAGAAGTACTTTGCGCTTCTGCACGTTGGCATGGAACGTAGGGCTATATCTCCCTACATTTTCTCTCTCGGCTTTGTCAAGGCTTCCGGCGTATACGGATTCGAAGACGCGATCCCCGTTCCTGCGGATCTGAGGAACGCTCGCGTGGTTACTTTACATGGAGCCCCGCTCACCGCCAATGAGATGCTACGAGCCGCTTTGTTCCTTTAAAGTGTTTACGTCGTCATCTGTGAGCCGGAGTCATTTGTCATCCTTTGTATGCCCACGGGGGAAGCATTTCTTGGCAACGGGAAGGTGGCGCAAGTAACATGCCAAGAGCCGTTCTCGACGTGGAAGTCTTCTTTTCAGCATTGATTCTAGACCTTCACGAGTAAACAGCCATATTGATCACTCATTTTCGACCTCGTATTTACCCTGTTCAACATTCGAGACTGTTTGGTGTTTCTTCATCCTGAATTCTTCCCACGAAGAGCCACCTTTGTCTATCCAGCTTCCTGTCTGTGTTCGCTACCGGAAGAAGCTCCGAGCTGAGTAGCTGAAGGCGGTCTCTGATAGAGTAGGAAAGCGCTATGGCTGTTCATGTGATGGATGCACTCGAAACATAAAGAGGATCCCCTTTCGTGAGTCCTCAGAAGCTTTTGAGTAAACCATCTGCCCTCTTCTACACGCACAATCCGGCAATGAGATCTCCCGCTCTTCTCCTTCTTCTCCTCTTTGCGATCGAAGTGATTGCTACTGGCGGTTCTGGAGAGCCATCTGGTGCTCAAGGTCCTGTTTCATCCGCCCCAGTGAATGGTGACCCTTATGATGGTGAATATGCGATCGATATGCGACCTTCGAGCCTGCGCGCTCCATTCTCTGCGAGGCTCGAGAATCACATTGGAGATGTCTGGCAAGTCCCTAACGTGCATGTGGAGCCAGTCGAGCTACAATCCTTCAGTCCCACCGACTTGCGTGCCAATTTCAACTACGATCGAAACCTTCGTCGACATCTCTACCTGTATAATACCTACAGCAACTTTCCGGATATGGTGTTTGCTACGCCCATGCATCGAGAGCCTCGTCCGCAAGGTAATCATTTATGGGCTTTGTTTAGTGCCCACCAGCCCCCCTTTCAGGGTGACCATCCCTTGATCAGAGTACACGGATTTGTCACAGTCTCCAACGGAGGCGCCGTCGTGCAGAGACTTTCCGAGCTTCCAGGCCCACAGAATCGCGCTGCTGTGGAGAAGGGACACGTACTCAACATTCAAGAGTTGTTCCAGCAGCTCGGTAGACTTCGCTGGCCCCATTGGGATCGCAACTGGTAAATGGCTTCCGACCGCTGTGTGCCATCTTTTTGACGGTCTTGGTCCCATATGTGCGTACCAAAATCTACAGGTGGGCGCAAAGGTTTGACCCTGCACGTTGGCGAGTAACCCACTCAACGGCTACTCGATGCAATTGCTATCATGCAATTAATGCTGTTCCTATTGTCTCTTTGTTATACCTCTATCTCGGTATAGCACGACACAAATGAAATGCGATTCAGAAAGTAAGTCCCGCCCTCGCTGCGAAGGAAATCCGCTGATTAAGTTGATCAAGAGTCTCAAATGAAGTGGGGTGATACGAGTCGCCATACGGTTCGTGTATATTCACGATTCACGATTGTACCACGATTCGTGATTCGCAGTGGCAATTTTGCCAACAAATCGTGAATTGTACTCAGAGACGTGCTGCATTTTTTAAAAATGCAAGGCGAGAATTAGGCACACCACCATCAAGGCCTCAGTGGGTTGAGAAATCTTGTTTTGATTTGTCGACAGCTCGCGCGATCTGTATGGGACGCCCTAGAATCGTGAAGAATGGGCAAAGCAACAGAGATGCAAAGCCTATCAACGAATGAAGGTCGAACAAGTGGTGACCAAGTGACTTCAGGTCTGAAGAAAGTGGGGGTGAAAGATTCTGAGACAGAAGAAAATGGATATAAGGTATCGTCTTGGTATGTCAGTCGGACCTCACACCATCTTGAATCAAGAATTTCCCGAAAGCCAGCCATGAAGATCCTTTCTCTCCTCCTCTTCGCCCTTTCGGCCACGCTGTCAGTTATCGCCACGAGGTATACTAATGTCTTCAATCTCTACAACAGCGAAACGCCACACGAATCACCGGCAGCCAGACTACCTGATCATCTCAACAATGAGTGGTGGCTGCACGTGCAGTCCCAGTCTTACCCTCCCAATGCAATGGACCATGACACTTTGCGCCGCGACCTTAGCTCCGATATCAATCATCGTCGATTCCTTTACCTTGGTCACACCGCCTGGGGCAGACCGGACATGGTGCTTGCTGTCCCGCTGCAGAATGGGGCGAACGCTGATAGAACCCATACCTGGGCTATACTGAGCGTTCACAAGTCCGAAAATCCGAAGCGCCCTCCTTACTTTTTTGTGCACAACTATGTCAAAGTTTCCGACGGTCGCGCAACTCTGGCTAGGCTCGCTCAAGCTTATGGACCCCAAAATGGAGTCTTGGAACACGGACAAGCTCTCACGCTCGAGGAAGTCTTTGACGAACTCAAGATGCTTCAGCCAGCCGACTGGCCTCATTGATTACCCAAAAATGCCGCTTCCTGGACCTCGATCACGGACGGACTGCAGAGTGATTCGTGATTCACGATTCGTGATTTACGTGCTCTCGAGTCTTGAGGCGCGTTGTCCAGAAAAGTGTGGCGTCACATCTCAGACATAATCGCGTGAGCGCTCGGGAAGTTCAGATCGATTCACAATTTCACCCCGTCACCAAGGGCTTCGCAACCATGAATCGTGAATGCCTCTTTCTTTGCATCATTCACGATTCACGATCAGGCTCCATGGTCGTAGTACACACTACAGTCCAGCAACGCTAGCATTTTCCCTCTGTCCATCTTTCTCCATATACGCCCCTCTCCTTCAAAGCCTAAGCCCTTCTGGGCTTGACAGCAAATGTCATCCTTAATTCTCCTCAATCATTCTCACTGACTTTGCGCTACTGAGACGTCCTGAGAAGAGACGCTGCACTCCATTGTGGGTTGGGTTTTCTTTATGCTTGCAAGATGGCAAAGCGACAAGCTTTGGAGTATTGGGATGAGATGGAAAATTGAGGTTGTAGGTTGTGTGTGAGTTCATGCTGAGGTCGTTATCTTCTCACAGAAGAAGCAACGATGTATGGATCGAGCAGACCGTCTGTCGGATCCCTTGCCTGAAGACTGTTGAGAGGAAAAAGATGAGGATTGGTAAAGCAGAGCATGGTGAGTTGTACACATAGGAACTGGATGAATCGAGCTCGACTCTCCGAGACGGTCTCGTTCGTTTGCAACAACTTGCAAAAACGCTTCTCACGGTTTGATGTCATATCTATGAAGCCTTGGCTCTTTCCGGCCACATTGAGGAGCTTCCCGCCATCCTCCATCATGAAGCTTGCTCTTGCATGCCTGACTTATTTCAGCTCTCGGGATTCAATTCTCATTCAGGCCGTTGTTGACGGCGTGGGCTCCTGGTAAAGGTTTCATTATGACCGTACTATCGCCGGCGTCCACTAGCTTGCCGCTCTATGCAAATGGTCTAAGATCATTAAAAATGGGACGAACTGAAAGCTTCGCTGCTCAGATCAGCTGTATCGGATGCATCACTCAAGTCTTCTGCAAGAACATTTACTTCTTCTCCCACTACAGCAGCTCCTAACAAAGATCAATCACGGGCAGAACGATGTTGAAAGTTCAACCTCGGCCACTTCTAGTACTAGCCTCCTTCGTCATTCTCTTACTTTTGTGCTTATCCTGTCAAGCTGTGAAACCATCAGTCGAGCGAGATTCAAGCAGAGCACTAGCGTTTGACCCTCGCCACGTCAGCTTCACACTTTCACTAGACAGGACTCCGGAGCGCGTTGAGCGCCTGCTCACTCAGCTGCGCACGACCTTCAGATTCCATGATGCTGAAGTCGGCCATCTCCCGGCCCGAACCATGGTCAAAGTGCGTCTGGCAGAGTCGTTCTTTTCTTCGCCGACTAAACCACGCTTCCTGAATTTGGGCTTTATACGTCCGTCAGCGCAGAGCGATGTGCGCGGTTTCGCCATCGCTCTACCCATGACTACTCTTCAACCGGTCTATCACCCCAACGTTCGAGGATTTGCCCTCTTCTCTGTCTACCCTGATCGAGCGAATCCTGTCGGAACCGACGTCAATAGTGTCAAGCCACACATACTGTTTCATGGCTATGTTGACTTGCAGAACATAGGTACATTTCCACCCAGAGTCGGGCGGCCGCCTAGGTTGGAGCACAGTCCACTTCTGCCCGGAGACCTTGTGTCTCTGGAAGAGATTTATCGAGAGGTCCTACACGGGGACCATTGATGACATTGTTGAAGGTTGCGATTTAGAGGCTTGAATTGCTATGAAGAATCTGAAAGGCGATCGAAGCGATGGCTCAATTGCTTGGTCATGCACGATTGTAGCTTGTCAGAACAAATCCATGCATTACTGTGACAACTGTAGTAGAAGGCACAGTGCAGTTCAAGTTCCTCAGAGTCGGGTTGTTTCAATCATAATTTCCTGAACGCTTGAACAGACTTGTAATGAAGTTGGGCGTACAAATGGCCGACGAAGCAGCAACCAGCCGCAGATGAGGTTCAAATCAGGTCGAACGACATGCAACAGGTGGCTGAGAAGAAGCTTCCGATACTCGAGAATGACAGCAAAGACTTTACTGATGGTGCAGTGTACGACCCTCCAGCAATTGCAACTCGATTAGATGATATGAGTATCAATGTGAAGTCAGCGTCGGCCACTTCTCTCCGCTTCCTGCTCTTATCGGCTTATCTCGATGTAGAAGAACCTCGCCCCTCTTTTCCGATGGCGTTGCGCTTTGACCGAGATCAAGAGGACCGATGGACTAAGTATGAGACGCAACTATGCCTATTTAAGACAAGGATGACCGAATTGTAGTGGCTCAGAGTAACGATGGTAGCGTTACTTCCTTCGCCCAGGGCACGATGAACCTTTCCTGTGTGCAGATCGTAGTCTACTGTACAGCCTTTCTACTCTCAATCCGTCAGAGTCTGGCGGCATCTTCTGTTCACACGACGATCTCCTTCCTGGAACCTTTTCGTCTTACGAGATCATCTGAACATCGTAGCATATACACGATCCGACTTGATCTGCATCTGTATCAGAGCGTTGGGCTCAGAAACTATCATGTCTCTGAACTGACCTCTATTACTCTCAATTTGCGCGAGCTTGAATACCAGCTACGATACAATCGATCTCTACGCCAATTCTTGCATTTGGGTCCGGCCATGGGTGAGCTACCTGGAATCGCCGCTGGCTTTCCGATCGCTGTAGATTGGGGAGAAGAGAGCCATTACCTGTTTGCACTGCTTAGCGTGCATCCTCCCAATCGCGATATTCCTTCAATCACGCTACACGGTTTTGCCAAAGTGCGGGCGGTAGATGAGACTCCCATTGAAGAGATGCTCGCTGGCGTTCCTCGTCAGCCGGATGATCAAGTTGGACCCGGCGACGTACTTAGCATTCGAGGCATCTTTCGACAGGTTCTTGAACATCATCCTGTTTAGGCTCTCGGTTGCGCTGTGTGCTATCATTCAAGCTTTCACGTGTTCAATTCTCGCCTTGTCATGTGTATCTAGTTGAAATAAGAGAAATACGCAACAATATTTCGACCAAGAAGTGCGATGAGTACATGAGTATATCTACCTTCGTGCTTGTCAGGTCGCGATGTGCCTACAGCGGGCTCACTTGTGAGTGGTATCTCATGTGGTGATTCGAAACAGCGAGAGAAAGGATCCCTGGCTTCCACCAATCGTGCACTAACTTTGCTAAATGCCGATGGGGGATCGCTATGATTGGTCCTAAGCTTGCGTCTTGTGCGATAGGGCGAGGGAGTCTGGGAGAGCGGAGCTCGCCTCCCAATTCTTCCCTATATAAATTCTTGTTTTTCATGAATCTACGTTATTTTCTTCTCCTCCATTATCTTTCTCATCGTCGCTAGGCTAGCCATCGCCTAGCGCTCGAACTTCCCCGCCCTGTACTCCCTCCTTTTTTGTCGCTCGCCCTTGCGCTCATCCAGCCCCCTTTTCCGGCGGGCAGGGAGCCTCACCGAGCTCTCAGGTCTTGCCACAGGCCTCAGCCGCAATCAAAGTATCTAAGATTTAACCAGCGAGTGACGTTCAGCCGGGATGCCCGTTGAAGCTTGGTGTATGTATTTATTTCGGCCTGCAGAGTAGCTAGCACAGGAGTGCCAAGATCGGGACAGTGGCTGTCAAAAGTCATCACGCGCTTGGCCGATTATTTGCTCACTGTGTTAGCTGAGACGATACATTCCTCGACAATTTGAAACAAACAGAAGGCCCTTCAAGCCTTCTTGTTGTCCATCAAGCAGACCGGTTTTGTTCTGGCTCGAGAGGAGAGTGAGAAGCCATCCGGCGGTACAAAGGCTACCAAGAGTGAAATGAACGCCAAGACGATGACAACCGTGGGGATTGTACGTGGTAATTATGAACTGGGACTGTATGTACAACCTCCCGCAGCGTTCTACTAAATCCAACAAGTATGGCATCGTGTCCAATGATAGGTTGTATGATTGTCATGGAGACTGCCGGTGGCTCTTCGTTCTAACAACAGCAGCCGAGTCGCGGCAGTGCTGCCTGGACAACAGCCTAAAGCCCACATAAGGTGAAGGCTTTGTGGAAGCGAGGCTATTCGGGTGGCGAGACGAGCCTAAAAAATGCATTAATGAGTTCCGGTATGGCCAGCCGAGAATGTCAAGAGTCGACCTTAGCAGCTGTCGATGGTCGACTGTAAGCGGCATCGCGCCTGTTTAGATATATCTAGCGATGCTACCTGATGCTCCACTACCAGTCTCCACCGTGGTCAATGGACACGTATGCTCATTGATTGGGTGAAATAGTCAGATAATCAGCTGATCTTTGGCATATAAGCAGGTGCAGCGTCCGAGAGCGACTCAATCATTCATCACGTCTCACCTTACCTTACGTTCCTCGTCCTCGAAAGGGTAGCTTTGAACCATGTGCTCGCATCGGAACATAAGACCTCTCACCTTTCTCGGTGTGCTTGGCTTCCTGCTTTGCACTCTACCAGTCTTTGTCCTTGCCGGTGGTGTTTTTTCTTCAGGTCGAAGTCGTGATTATAGCAAGATAGGACGTGGTCGCGGCGAAATAGATTCCGGAATGATGGACATAGCCAGTGCAAGCAGCATCCAGGAGGGTCTTCTACATGGATCCATCGCTCAGCAGCTACCTTCGAAGCTGTTAGTGTCCAGCACTCCGAACTTAGTGCTCGAACAATCTGCCGCGCCTCTTCAAGCAAAGCTTCGCCAACTCGGATATCCTGATGCTAAAGTTACTGTCCACGACGTCAACTATCGAGACATGCAGAAGGTCCAAGACAAGGTATTGGACCAGATGAAAAGGGATAGTGGAAGGAGGCAGTTTGTGCCTATCTTCGATTCAGGGGGGGTGGCTTCATATGCGATGTCCCTTAAGCGTCCGTCTGGAGCAGCTTGGCCGAAAAGCGTAGGAAGAGTTGCTGGCAAAGATTCTGTCAGCAAAGCTGCCATTATGAGCGTTTACATGTCGGGACAAGGAGAGGAGATGAGTCGTAGCATCGTACTGCATGGGATTGCCAAAGTCAAGCACGCGAACAATTTGCACCAACCCCCGATTGAAGTGCAGCAGCAAATGTACGACATTAAGCGGATGCTGCATCTCTGATTCGTGAGCGCTTTTCCTTTAACCCGAGTCTCACTCCAGATTCAAAGATGTTGACATACCTGTCGTCTCCTTGGCTTGCTTTCTTGACGTTGTCAGCCAATGATAGTTGTCTTCCCCATCCGCACCATGTGACAAGCTGGTTGTGAAGGCTTCAACAGTCACGAGTGAAATTGAGAACAATGACAACTTTCTCACGCTGCATGCTTTGCTTCCGAGGTTTCCACCGCAGTGGTCACGGAAGAGCCATTCAATTTCGGATTTCCAAGCCTGTATCGCTCAGTGTGGGCGGTTGTGGTAAGTCGAGAGCAACAATAAGCAGTAGCGACCGTGGTCAAGGTCGGCCTACTCGGTCATCTACCGATGTTTGTTCAAACCCACCTTGTCATACTTGAAGAAGTTGCTCACTTTGCCCCCGAGTTCTGAGTGCAGAAACCAGCCTTGTATAAAGCATGGTCGTTGTTTGAGCCATTGCATCTATTCCACGACATCGCCAGTCACTATCCTACGTATACGGTTGAATCACGATGCACGCAACCTTCCTCTTTTTTCTATTTGCTCTTGTTACTCTCCACCTGCATGCTTGGGCGCTGCCGAGCCAAAAGCCAGCACTTTCTGACAAGGAGTCCCCGCATCTGGAGAAGCGTGATCCGACACAGCGATACAATTTAAGAACGGTCTCCCTCAATCAAGACAGTTTCAGAGAACTCGTCCGTCTCCTGGGCTACCAAGTCTCATTCTTGGGATATTCCGCAAGCAAGGTCGAACCTCACTTGCAGAACACTGATTCTATCCAGTCAATGATGGGGCTGATCCATCGGCAGATGTCCTCCTTCCCAAATCGACGCCAGTTCATTCCACTAACCAGCAAAGATCGGAACATTAGGACCTACGCCATGCCCCTCTTTTTGGACGAGTTTAAGCGACACAGAGAGGTTCTGGGCAATTTTGCTGGAGCTGGATATGGTGACAACGTCGGATCTCAACGCGCCTTAATCTTTGGAGTCCGTCGTCCTAATCTGCTCGATCTGACACTGTACCGAGGCCCAACAGGCGGCGAACCTGCTATAGTTGAGCTCTATGGAATTGCCAGCTTCAAGAATGCTAGGACGTTTCACAGCAGAGTCGAGCTTCCTTGGCAAGATAGGTATATCGCTCAATCTCTCCACGAAATTCTCCGCTGATGATGCAGTTGGGAAGTGTCTCAACGACAATGTCTTCTTCAAGTGTGCTTCAACCACGAATCACACGATCACAATCATGAATCGTGAATGGACAAAGGCTCCACCTTAGAACTCATTGGAGACGTGACACAGACCCTCTGACTACCAGAGTCACGAGTGTATGTGCTACCCATTTCCGGCCAAATCTTCCCTGCCCTTTCTCTACTCATTAGATCTACGTGGTTTCGTCGAGTTCGATACCTTCCTCTGTTTACGGTAGTTGTCTCAAAATTCTCAGCCCCATTGTTCTGATCAAAGTAGCACCCAGTCCCCAGCCTGTCCCCAGGCAATATAACAAAAGCATGATGCTCAGGTACTTAATTAAATTTCAATTCTCATACTCTTCTTCTTAGGTCCGTTCTTCGTGTGTTCGCTCTCGTAAATCATTTCTTTATTGCCTCAGAGCTGTTTGAGTCCATGTATCTGTTTGTGCTACTGACCATGGGGGAGATTCGGAACTAAGACGAGTTCAGAAATCACAAGGCTGGCAGGTAATGAAAAGTAGGGCTCTAGTCAAGTCAATGAGAAGAAAGGTTCTTTATATGTGACATGTTAAAAAAGGTCTGGTAGAGTATCTGTTCCTGAACCCCTTCAGTCAGTCTATCGTACCCTCACTAACTTCGCTTGTGCTGCATTCCCGCCACAGCAAAAGCTAGCTACATATTCAGAAGCTTGTATTTTGCATGACGGTGGAGAATGAAGCACGTAAATCATCATGTCGAGCATGCTAAGGACAATGAAATAGCCTGGTGACCTCGTTACTGATGCTGTTACTGTTACTGTCCACGATGAGCTGCTAGCTCCTCGCCTTTTGAGACTTGACGTTCTTTGAAAACATTTCTGTCTTTAACCGCATTCATAACATCGCTTGATCTCATCCAAAGATAATAGCCGAATCGTGAATGCAGCTCATATTCACGATTCGTCTAACTTAGCAGAGTTTTCGGGCGCTGGCCTAGGCGAGACATCATTAATTTCATGACGGTGGCTCTTACTTCATTTCTATCCTTGGCTTTCAGTTGTCAACGTCCCATAAACATACCTGGCAGAAACGAAGATACAAAGAGTAGTCACCTATACAATGTACATCCTTACCGTCTTTCTCAGATAGCATCGAGAAAGTTAAACGTCCTTATGAGACAGGGGCTAAAGCTTGAAAGCATAACCAAGACGGGCACCGACTGCCGACCAGAGGG
Organism: Mycosarcoma maydis; assembly: GCF_000328475.2. Taxonomy (NCBI): domain Eukaryota; kingdom Fungi; phylum Basidiomycota; class Ustilaginomycetes; order Ustilaginales; genus Mycosarcoma; species Mycosarcoma maydis. The sequence continues at coordinate 156,507 of NC_026496.1, forward strand.
TCAAAAACAACTCGCCCAGCTGAGTGGGGTAATTTTGAATGAAATCTGCAACACAGGTGGCCAACAGAATTTCCTGATCTGTGCGTGTCCTGCAAGACCCCCTCCAATTTGCGTTCAAACTTACCGTGGAAGGGAAATGTAATGGGTAGCATCCATCATCGATCATTGAAGGCAACGGAAGGACGAAACAGGCGACCGTATCGCTGCTAGACGTCAGAATGGTGGCAAAACAAGCACGACTACTTCCTCTTTTGCACCAGATCATGATTTATCGAAAACTTGGAGGCACAGCGAGGGCCAGTACGGCTGCATGTACGACTGGTTGGGGCTATTTTTGATGGGTCCGAACATGATAGGAGGCCAAGCAAGAGTTAGTCGTTTGCGGAATGTGACATTGCAAAGAACATATAAGTGCCGACTTCAAGCCTTCAAGCATTACTGCCTCACTACTGAAGTCAAGATCAAAATGTGGCGTCACATCGCTCTTTCTCATGCCACAGCATGTCTGGCTTGCTTTATTTGCATCGCCCTGATCCAAGAGTCTCGTGCCGTAGCAAAGCCTGGTAGTGCGTTCTCGCGGAAGAGTAGAGACAGACAGATCTCTTCTGTACAAGCTTTCGATACAAGTCCAAAAGTAGATTATCGGCTACACGACTTTCTCTTCACGCCTCGAATTCCTGACCTCCAATACAGAGCTTACATCAATGAGCTTCCCAACACCCTTCGCCGACTAGGATACCAATCCGCACAGGTCATGCCTATCGCCTTGGACTTCACAGCTTTGCTCAAGATCCAGAGCATTGTGCGCGCTCAAATGGCGCAACACAGCTCGAGGAAACAATTCCTTCCCATTCTGTTCAATCCGCGCGTGTATGGTCGTGGCAGACCAACCAAGGTTTACGCGATGCCGCTCGACGGCAGAGGCTACACGAAAGAAGGTATCAGAGATTACGCTGGCTCGAACGGAAAGCAGAAATTAGCTATCTTAGGCACTGTTCTTGATCTTCACACACACATCCAGCCTCCTATCGTCGAGCTCTATGGGGTTGCGGAGGTGACAGGTGCCGCAAAGCTCCTTGCTGACTTGAAAAGCAAGTCAACCCAAGGGCAGGAGCTTCACAATCTGGAACAGTTCCTCGATCTGGACAAGATCGCTTCCGGCACTCCCCAAGTTCCTGTTGCAGTTCTTGCTGAGGCGTCGCGAGGGATCCCGATTCACTAACTATGGGCGCACGATGCTACCTCTGCTTTCTTGTCTACCGTGATGTGTTCAGCGCTGTAAAATTGCCAATCTCATCCACGATTCTTTTCAAATTATTGTGTTTTTCGTTGCCCCCCTGTGATGGGCCACCACGATGTTTGATGCAATGCGATTCAACAAAGTCGGTGTTGTGACTACAAAGTGTATTCTCAGTGTGTCCAGCTGAGAGAATACTGGGGGTTCGATTGCAAACTATCATGGAAGTGAAGTGTATATATACAGCCAAGCCTAAAGCATGTGAACGCGTGTATGCATGTATGAGGGTCTAAGAACAAAGGGTCTGCGAACAAAGGGTCTGGTGATAAAGGGGCGGAACACAAAGCGCTGTTGTTTGTGTATGCTCCAGCTGTGGTGAAGAAGCCCAATTAACAGCGAACACATAGCTACAGCTCATTGGCTGTCCAGAAATCACGAATCTTTGTCGTCGATGTTAACAGATTTCCAGGAGATAAGGTTGTTCATCCTTGATTGAAGAAATCAGTGGCACGTTTCATGTGATGTTCTTCCATATGGTCAGGTGGATGACCTCAAAATAGCGTTGGTCACTTTTGCGCCAGGTTTAGGAGTCAGAACTACACTTCAGAACTTGCGGCTCCGAGGCGAGAGGGCTAGTACCCTAATTTTTCGAGTTGACTTCACCGAGTTGATACTGTCCTCCGTGCCTGAAATACGTTCGATTCAGGCCCATTTTTCCACATCTTTGACTCTGCTGGGATCTTTGAGCGATGATTGAGAGATAGTGGAGGCTTATTCAACGCTCTAGAAGCTTTGCTATGGGTCTCATTCTTTTTGGCAAGCTGTAAGCAAATTTGACCGTATAATGTAGGTTGTGAGTTCTCGCCAACGGCATCACAGTACTCTACTGCTCAGCTCCGGCAGAATCCAGATTAGGAAGGCACTGAAGTGTTTTTGACTCGACAGGACCAAGAAACCGACAGATTACAGGCGAAGTGAAGGAACTTTGTGACAGTTAATCATGTAAAAGGGCGAAGGGCGTATCGGTCCATGTCTCTCCGAGTAATCTCCCTCCTTTCTAATCACACATGAGGAAGGCTAACTTGTAACAGCCGCCTTCATCCAATATTGAAGTGGTATCGAGGCCTACCGAACACTCGTATCTCGTCCAGCGTACCACAAACTGCGTCTATGCCTCTGGCTGCCTCGGCCGTGCCCGATTTATGACTCTATTGATCGTAGTCCCGCAGGATTGTGGGAGAAAGAGTACGTATCGTGGATACCATATGGACTAGCCCGCTTAAACCGTTGCTTCCCACTGTGACAATGTATGACACAAATGCCGAAGTTGATCTCTCCACCGTTCGTGATAGTTGATTTTGTTGCATCTGAAAACTCAATGCAGCATTCTCATTACAGTCGCACGTCAATGAGAGAATTTGCCGCTAGACGGCCGAGGATCGTCCTTCAAATCCGATAGTGCTCTGGCAGATTGATGGACAGTCAGTCGCACTTGTTGCCGTGGCAAGAAAGATAACCTTGAGCGAGAAAGACAGCATCTTTGTGGTTTCAGCATATAAAGCCCCCATCAGTGAATCATTCCGATTTGATCCCGGTATCAAACCAGCAAGCTCTCCTCATTCTCCCATTCAAAGCTCCTCGAAAGAATCATCATGAATAGACTTCAGTCCTACACCAGGGTCTTCATCGCCTTGGTCCTTTTCAGCATGGTTTGCAACTGCTTTGCTACTGGCGGCTTTGACTACGAAAATCTTGCTTCATCTTCGTCTTCCTCTGGCCATCACGATTATCGGTTGGAATCAAGCCCTATGGGAAGGTTTCAGACGAAGGACTATGCCAATCTCCTGAACTCTCGCCTCAAAGATATGGGTTGGGGATCTGAGCCACTTGCCAAGGGATTGTTAGTTCCTAGGGAGGACCTTGAAAGCTTCGTTTCCTCGGTGCAAGATGTACTGAAGACGGAAAGTGGGCAGAAAGGCCTTCTCTATCTTGGTAACACCCCTGACAGTCGGAAGGTACATGCTGTGCTTCTGAAAGGCGCTCAGTCTCGTTCGCCTAACATTGCCATCATTTCGACCCCAAAGGTGTGGAGGTCTTTGAACCAGAAGATCCAGCTGCACACGTTCGCGCAGATCGACAATTCCAATCTTTTCGACCTTCACCAACTTCTTCAACATGACTTCAACTATTCTCAGCTAGACTCGCTCGCCAGGAATGCTCTTCCTAAGACACCTCAATCCGAGTTCGACAATCTGCTCCCTCGCTTCCCTCTTTGAAGTTTCAAGCCTCACAGACAGTATAGATGCCTCAAATCCACTGCTGCCAACTAGAATTGCAAAAACACCCCGTAGACCTTCCCCGTAAAACCCCGTCTCAAAGTTCATCGATGTCAAACTTCAGTGACTTCTTCACTAATGCATGTCTAATTGTCATGAACGACCCACTCCAAAAATTACCTTTTGAATTAGCTGTGGGTTGTTCTGAAGTTCATACATCGACGCAAATGGGAATGCAGATACGATGAGAAATGCAGTCGTCATGCGTGATTCCAGCCCCTGAGCTGCCCTCACCTTCTGATTATGCTCGCTGAGCTGTCAAGCTGGCGATTCTACCGGTGATCATCTTTTCACTTCCCTATCACACTCGCTTCTTGGGCTGTCAAGGCGGCAGTATGTGTCTTCTAATACTTCTAACGATCCTCGTACTGTGGTGCGAATTTACCACAAGCTCCGCTGCAGGACTACTTCCATTAAACTTTCGTTGGAACGGCGGCGGACTGCCGAAGGAAGCCCCGCCTACCAAAGTCTCAACAAGCAGGCACCTGAACGATCTCAACTTCCATCCAAGCATTCAAAAGATGATGGTTACAGTTGTACCACATCGTAATGCCGACCTTCTCTTTTCTTCTCATCCACCGATTGCTCAGTCCATCAGAGAAGAGATGCTGAAATATGGAGGCAGTCTGCCGCTGATACAGCTTTCGAGAACAACATTTCCTATGTCCAGACAGGTCTTAGCATTTCCGCTCCGCGAGCCACACGGGCAAGGAGGTCCAGGTACAACGCTAGCAATTGTAGTCAAGGATGGAACTGACGGCTTCAAAGTTTTAAACTTTGGTCACATCGCTGGTGTTCACCCGGACGTGTTTGCGAACTACTTGTCATCTCTTACTGAAACAAAGGCGTCCTTTGTCACCACTCTCAGAAAGCTCACTCCAAACCTGAAGCTTGCGACTTTGCACTGGCTGCATTGATTGCTAACACATAGGACACAAGCACTTCAACGACCTTGACCAATTCCGACAACTGTCCTTCTTCTGTTTTACAGCACAGCACAGTCCCTTCTTTTGATCATGTACCGGGCTTCGATTCCGCTCCATAGCTACTTGAAAATCTTGATAAATTCAAGCTTCTTGAGTTAGAGGAAGTGCAGTAACGATCAGCTCTGACGTTCCTCATGAGCTGATGCCGGGTACAAGACGAGAGGTTACATTTTTCGTGTTGATCAGTGTTCCTGATCCATGTTCCTGAACCCTCGAACTTAATGAAAAGGCCTGGCTAATATGCTGCTCTCCTATTAAGTTTGGCATCAACCTCCAGTATGATGCCGAAAGACGTTCAAAATGATCGAGTGAAGCCGCTCGGCTGGAGACAGATAGTCAGTCTCTTTCTGTAGCTGTGTCCAATGAAAAAGATGAAGCTAACTTAACGTACCTGCTGTGAATGCCAAGTGGCGTGAGGTTCTGATCTTAATGATGCATGACTTTGAGTCTGACAAAGAAGTTTCCCGGTCGTGGATATCAATCGCAGAGTAACTGTAGGTTCATCGCACTGGTACGGCCATGTCGTAATGCCCTATATGATGCCTTTGTTCTTACTTTGTGGGTCAACTATCCCTCAATTTTACAGTTTTTGGACGACGTGTCATCGACGTTTGAGGCCCACATGGCCCATGCGTTTGCTCCTATGTTGTCCTTGAACTGATCATTTGAGTACAACAGCATCCTTCGCGGCAAATCATAAGAGCGTAGGCATTTGCTCACGATACACCCCAACCAGTCTTCACACAAGGAGGAACCTGGCTCCCAATTTGAGCCAGGTCTGCAGCGTATAAAGACCTACTGGTTGAGCTTGCCGTACGTGACCCACGGTCGGCAAAGTCCTACTGATCGTTTTACAGTTCATTGCAAACAAGGCGCATCGCAATGTTTCTTCGATCAACAATTTGTGCTTTGGTTAGCGCCGGTGTCCTCTTCTGTCAGCTCGCATTGGCTACTCGTTCTGCGCCAGAGCTGGCCAGCGAGCCAAATTCTGTAGACATACCGCAAGTTCAAAATGACTTCTATGATGATTTTCAGCTCCGAAAACATATTGACACACTTTCCGGAAAGCTTTCACAGCTTCGAGTGACCGGATCTGTCTCAGGGCACAGTTTGCCGCCTGCTTTTCGCCCATTTGCAGCAAGAAATCTCCACGAGATCCTCCAGAGTCAAAGCCACCTAAAGCATCTCCTCCACCTTGGCACCTCTGATCCTCATCAGGAATACGCGTTTCTGTTTCCGTACGATCGCACTCAAGAAGTCCTTGCTGTGAGGCAGGATCCACATATCGCCCATTTCGGCTTGATTACAGTCGCTCGAGGCAATCCAGCCACAATTAAATTGAAAGGTTTCGTTCGCATGGAAGGCGTCGAGAACCGAAACTTGCTTGCACATGCCATTCAAGGAGCAGATGGATGGCCTGGTAGTGGCTTGCCTTTCTCACACGATCTTGACTCCCTTTTGCAGGGTCGAATCCATGGCTTTTGATGCACGAAATGGTTTTTCAGGTAGCTGTAAACATCAATCGTGAATCTACCGACCGTCTAGCCGTGGCGACAAAGACGATCCAGCAATTCAGAACATACAGTAGTTCACGTATTTGCGGCTGACCTTTGCCTGCGTGTCTTTTTCGCTCGGCAGATTCAGATCCCACCTGCCCTTCCCAACGCCAAGGCGGAAGAGAAGTTCTTCAATCCAGATCAAGAACCAGCTTGACACGGCTCCTTGAAGCTCTACTTCCTTGGAGTCAGATGCTTTCATTGTAATCAGCACGTAGCCAAACATCTTCTTGGTGCCATCAAGCATGGCATCCCAGTAAGCTACTCAGGTCCATTGCAACAACACGTAAGCTTTGAAAATGTCAAGAGTCTCCCAATGGATCAACCAGGCTGTCAACATATTGAGGCAGAGTTCCAGCTGCGGTTGGCTGAGGACAGGCTTCAAGATGCATCAGCGCGAGCTGATCTGTTCACCAATAAAAACAGTATCTAAGCCTCAGCCAAAATAACTCGCGCCATTCACCACCTCTCACATCCAAGACCTCCTCGTCCAAGTCAGTTCCATGCATTGAATGACGGGATTGCTCCTGTATTCTCACACATCAAATACGCCAGTCTCTTGCCGACGATAGAGCGCAATCGAGACAGTCGTGAACGTTGGCTGTTTACTCTGCAAGATCGATTTAGCCGATGCATTTCGACACATAGTTTCAGCAGTGGTGATGCGCGGCTTCTCGAATTCGAGTTCAACTTTCGATACTTCATGGAGACTAGTCTCACTTTTAGTGGATGAATCTCTACATGGCTCTTCAGCCTCTTCTCTGAGATGGTCCACTGGCTTGTCAGCACAACAACAACCAATATTTAGGAACACTACCTTGAAGGTTTCTTGGGCGCTGTCGCAGCGCACGACAACCCAGGGGGATCGCTCCATGTCTAGCACTTAACTGCGCAGCACTTGGCCTTCAACCGCCCACAGCAACCTTCAACGGCACCACAACGCCCCTTATCACCGATCATCGCTGAATCATCAGCGAGTGATGGTTAGCTCATTCTTCGATTCTGAGATCAGACGAAGAGTATGTGGCTGCGTCTTTCTTCCCTTACTCACGAAAGTGCCTCCAGAGCAGAATCAACCTATCCAGTAAGCTTTGCACTCACAGCTCACAGTGTAAATGATCGACAAAAGTTTCAACCGCGGCTGGATCCCATATAATATGAGATCTGACCCTCGAATGCCAGCAAAAGCGAAAACCGAGTCAACCTTTCCCACGATCAGCTGACAGAGACGTTTTCGGTGTGAAGCAAGCGGCAATATCGCCATTCGCATGAGACTAAGTAGTAGCCACACCACCTGGTGGGGCTACAACCCGACAACAGATGACATCCAATCAGACTATAATTATCTCTGTTGCCCGCGAGTTGACGTCCCTTCCCCCACCACCAGACAAAAGTCGCCTCCTCGAGCTTGAGGAAAGATGCGCTCCAGCTTGATTTTCACCCTGATCTTGGCGTGGTTAGTTACCATTCTGTCATGCCTCGTACCTCACGTCACTGCAACCGATGACGAAGAAGCTTCGAGTAGCCGAAATGATCTGTATGCTAGACAAGATGGCCATCGCCTTAGCTCACAATTGCCACCACTTCCTCCAAGCACGCCTTCACGACATTCTTTTGAAGCTCAAACTCTGCGTCGGACTACTCAACTGCCTTTCGTTGAATTTGTCGAGACATCTGCTACCAGTGAGCAGCAATATCAAGCCCTCCTTCGACTTGGATACAGGCTTGTCGAGTTGGGGCGTAACGGCGCATCACTTCAGATTATTCGGCCTCCACACAACCCCCGTTTCAGTCACCTTTACGAATTAGCGTCCCGCTTGCGCACCTATGAAAATGTTCGGAACGCTTTGTTCCTTCATGTCTCTCACGACAGAAAGGGCAGACTGGTTGCGATTCCATACGCATTCGCGACAGACGGCTATCCTCAAAGATTCAACTGGGTTCTTTTGCAGGTACACCCTGCCATCGAGAGGCTGCCTCCGCGCATCGAGTGGTATGCATATGTCTCTCACCTCGAGCCCAGCTTCCTAGAGATGGATAGAAAGCTTGAGAGTTCTAATGACGTCCAATCCTTGCGATACTTCCTTACTCGTCGTGTCTAACCTGCACATCTCAACATCTGACGTCGTCTTCCTGCTGTCACGTCATAAGAGCGACCCCCCCCCCCAGCCATGCTGCCAAATGAAGGCATTCCGTTAACTGGACGCCGTGAGAGCATGGTGACTCGTTGCAATCACAAATGTAAATTGGTGGACCTTAATGCCCCCGTTTCTCAAGCCCTTACCATGCCGAACTCTCAGTCTCAATATGGACTTTGAGGGCGCCATAGTTCCTCTACAGACCGGTCCGGTCATGCTGCTCAGCCGGTCTCTCCACTTTAATAAGTCCCGCTCAAATTTTAGCTGTATGTGAACTGGTGCTCTTTTCTAGCAGCTTCAAAACTCTATGCGATGCGAGACAGCGTTGAGTTAAAGTAGCACGGCAAATGGCCCACTTTTGCCAATCAGGACTCGAAAATTCAGCTGGCTGCAACACCTGACACAGCGCAGTGAGCGAGAGTTTTGCACGAGAGCCTTTCGCAACGCTTTTAAAGACTCAATTCTGCGACCCCTGTCACCCTCCAGTGATTGAGACACACCAAGACGCACTTGCCCGACATGCATTCCTCTGGCCTTGCAATTCGTGTCTTCTTCGTGGTGACTATCGTGTTGGCACAGTTCAGCTGCCACACTTGCGCCGCAAGCGATGACGAGCTTGATATTTTCGACTATCATCACAGCATCGGCGCAGCTGATCCTTCGTCCTCAATCGATGCGCATGTTATAGCCCAGAACGACCAAAGTTACCCAAGTACACAAATTCATGGCATCCCTTATCTTAGTGAAAGCCCTCGGAGCAGATTTGTTGAAGATCCTGGTTTACCTTCCGTAGGTCCGGCAGCGGTATCTGCTCGTCTTTCTGGCGCCAACACCGATGTCCCGTCGTCTTCACGACATTTGCGAAGGCTTCATAGTTCCCCCAGAGCAGGCTTTCAGCAACCAATTAATGTCAGATTACCTGTCTTACACGAAGCGCCACTTCCGCAAGAGGAATACTGGCACATATTCCGAAGCTTTCGATACAAATTGGACAGGCTTCGACTTAATCCAGCGACACTCAAGCTATCTCAGCCACTCAAAGATGTTCAACGCGTCCACCTTGACCTTCTTCACACGCAGTTGCAGCTTCAAATCGACTCGAAGCAAGCTGTCTTTATTACTCCAACCGCTGATCACAAAGCCCGTATCATTGCAATTCCCATCCAGAGTGAGCACTTCAAGAACACAATAGTCGAGCTACACCCCAGTCAAAAAGTGGCCTGGGCTATCTTGAGTATCAAGAATCATCCACAGACGGTCGTAACATGGTTGAGCTACGCTTTGCTCGAGGTTCACGACCGAGAAACCCTCGAAGATGTTTTAAAGAATGGACATCGTGTGCGAACTTTAGGCAACTTTCTCACTTACAGACCGCCTACTTGAGTCTTGTACATCTCTATTCGGCCTCCTGAGCGGACAGAGACAAACTGTAGATTCTCTCGCACTACCTTGAACAGCAGGAGTAGACTGTTGAAGGACTAAAATTGAAATAGGTTACACGACTTCGAGTGAGTGGAAAATCTCTTACGATGACGTTCCCTCATCGATGAAGACGTATTCCTTTCCATCCGTTCTGTGATCTTGTGATGTGGAAGCTAGCAAGCTTGACGCTCTTCGTTGCGCAATATCGTCCTTCGCCTCCAGAGCGGATCCTATATGATTCATCGCTATTCCATGCATCGCCCTGAGATGGTAAAGATAGTCTCTGACTACCTTGTTTTTGTTTTGATACCCAAGTATTGCCTTCTTGTCTTCAGGAAGATCGGAGTACGTGGTTTCGAAAGTGTCCTTGTTCTCGATCAGGAACTCCCGCTTGTTGTGGAGTCTCTGCCAGTACTTTTGAGCGTATATAGAAGCATAGTTCTTCCAGAACTCGTCTACAAGGTCATCGAAAGCGTTGTATGCGGACCTAATGTCGAAGGTCAGAGAGGTAGCCTGATTCTCAGCCGTCGACCCGCCCTGATTGTGGCCCAAAGGCACTAAGATGTTCACCACACGACCTCTTTGAAGCTCATCGTAGATTGGCTTCACTCTGAGGTGCATGTAATGGTCGATGTACATACGGTAGAAAGCCTGGCTCTGCACTTGATGATGAATCGCAAAGGGTCTGTCCGGGTCGCCTTCCAAGAAAGACAGCCGATAGAACTTGCTAGCCAGCTTGTGTGGAGGAATCAGCTCGTTTGGCTTGGTTGCATCTAGGATATCTTTAGCTGCTTGGACCTGCGACGCGCTAGATGGAATAAGAGGGAGTTTCACTCCAAAGACGAGGGATGGAACCCAAAAGAGAGCCTGTGAATACGTATCGTCAGCAGCTAGAAGCTTTCTAAGCGAAACACTGTGCTCGCTATCATCATCTTTATGTAGAACTTTCTCACTTACCTGGAGTAAGATGAAGCTGAAGCACTTCATTTTGCCCGGAAAGAGTCTTGAGATGTGCAAGCAGAATGTGAGGGCAGGGAAAGCTTGGAGTCTTTGCTTCGAAACAGCGTCCTTTATGCAGTTTCAAAAATGCCGAAAGGTTTGGGCAATGCTAGTCGTCAAGGATGAGCACATCCTTCATTTCGCATGCTTGACAGTGGGACGAGACCGTTGTTACGACACTTGCAACAGTATGCAGTCTCGATCGTAGATGCGTTTGTGGATGTACTTTCAGCATACTAGAATAGAACTCTCAGCGGAGCGCCAAGAATCCAGTAGCTTGCAGCATATGTCGCTTTCCCAAATTTCTCGTGACATTGGTTCACCCCCATCTACAAATGCACGTCGGCGACCCTTCATGATGGTAAGAGAGATACGGTAGCTGCGTTTTTACTTTAGTCTTCGGGTTGACGATGAGATCCCTTCTGGTTGTGCTAGGAGAAGCGGTCTATAACGGTCTGTCAGCAGGTGCAGTTCTCGTTTACTAAGCTTCATATGCTCTGTGCAGCCTCGCTTGCCCCTTCCTTAATTGTGGGTTGGGGTGAAGCGAACAACCTAGGTGGAAAGAATTCATATCACATGGTTCTTATGATGTCCCCCTATGTTACCGACTCTCGAGGTCCCTGTACCTGTCTGCAGGCTGCAGCAATAAAGCAGTCATCTACCAAGCTACGTCACAGACTGTCTTCGGTTGTAATGCTGGACATCAACTAAAGAAGGTCAGATGAATTCGCTCACCACTTGTCTACTGTTCCACTTATCCGTGCGAATTTGAGACCTGGATCGAGCTCAACGATCTAGGCCTTGACTGTCTCTCGGGATCTCTTTTAAGACAGCGATTGAACACAAGGTAGACATAATTTAGGCAACTCATATTACGAACAAACTGCAGTCGTGAGTTTCTCTCATGAGTAGGTCCGGCGTAGGTCAAATGAGGCAGTCAGTTAGGACGACCTTGCAGCCTCTGGGCCTCTGGCCAGGTTTCAGGCGTGTCCTAAGTCCGCCTTGCGCTGTTGCATAAAAATGTGAATGAAGACGAGGTCCAGATGAGCTCAGCCTCGTGACACGATGAGATGACCTGCTTGACCTTCATTTGTCAACAGGATGCAAAACATTCTTGATGAACATGCCTATATAAGTTTCCTTTACACCTAGCGAGTGCCGCTCCTCATGCAGCGACAGCCTCAATTTCAACGTCCCTTGAGCGCCCCTACTATATATATTTTTTGAGTGAAGCAAGTCAGCCTGTAATGGTACCTATCGAAGGTCAGCCACCGAACTTTGAAAAAGAAACACGAATGCAAACCACATTCAGATGGCTTCTTGGCTTCAACCGAGCGAGTCCGAACCAAAGGGCAGTGCTGAACGAATGACCGAATGCATCCGAGGATTGGCCTCTTTTATAGTGGAATATTAAGGCTACAGGTGAGGCCACATGCACAGCTGGGCCAACTAAGCCAGGAAGTCAGGAAGTCAGGAAGGCAGGAAGGCAGGAAGGCAGGAAGGCAGGAAGCCAGGAAAGCGGTTGAGTTGAATTGTGAAGAAGGTTCAATAACTTAGGCTCGGCAGTGCGATTTCGGTGACCGCGTCGAAATAAACTCCTTACCTTCCTGTGACTTGTGCCAAGCGGCCCAGAGCTCAAGCTACCCTCTGCAGGCTCACTTTACATATCGAACCACTCAATACCGTCAAGAATCTTCTACATTGTACACGCCTATGATGGCTTTAAGCGTTCGTTATTACACTCTACATTCACGATTTGACCACCGTCATGTCAAGTTTATCGACTTGTCATACCCACGACTGACAAAACAAGCGCTGATGGGTGCACGTCCGAGCCTCTTCCCAGCCCGTATCTAGAGTCTTGCCACAACCTGAAGGACCTCAGCTCGTCGATCACCTTGCTATTAGCAATGTACCCCAGTGCCAGAATCAAGATCTAACCGTTGTGCGTCCTGAACGCTCCAGATGCTCGACACCCAGTACAATAAGTCGCCCATTCGATTTCAGTGCACCGAATTTGAAGTCAAGGCAGAGACAAGACCGAAAAGTCGATCTACATGCTCGTGGCTACTTGTTATATCTGTTCGGAAGTAATATCAAGAGTTTGTTTCATATTGTGTTCCGATCATCGACGCACGCTGTAGTCAGTGCTCACGAAGCCAGGGATAGATCGTAGTTTTGATTCCTCAAACCTTGAGGGCTGTTTTCCATCTCCTTCATCTCGGTCTTTGTACGGGTTTAAGAACCATATCACATGAGAATCCACAGGCGTAGTAAGCTTGCAGGTTACAGATCTCCACTGCCCCAAGCAGCGAAGCACAGTTGTCGACGGCTGCGAGTCGAAACCTTGCCGATTCAACTCTGAGTCGTCATCGTGGGTTTCGCCGCGTGAGTCTCTCGTCTCTAGCTTATGCTTGTGAACGATATTGGACTTCCTATACCAAGCATGCTGAAGTAAGAAGCGAAAATCCGAATCTATCTCGTGCGTCACGGAAGAAAGAAGGTAATATCGGAAGCTTTTGATAGTTGCGCGGCTACGTATGAGGCTTATAGGGTGACATCTGTGCAAATGAATGCTTCCGCTTCGCTTCTGACCCTATGGATGCAATATTAGCATGCGAAGAAAATGGGAGCTGCAGAGTTTGGACATAAAAGGCAGGTCTGCGCAGACTGAGCAGAGGTTGAGTCTCATCAGCAGCAGACACTTTTTCTCTCACAACAGCATTCTCCACGCACGTTGAATATGAGCATCATCAAACGTTGGTTTCTACTGGCGATAATTACGACCACCATTGTTTCCGTACGAACTCAACCAATACCTCCGACAATCTTCGACACAAGTTCAGCGATTTTGGGAGATATTGACGACACAACTCGCCAGCAAGCACCTTCGCAGTCGAATCTGGCCCGTATGCCTACTCAATTGGCGTCTTCTCGGTCTGCCCCCGCAGCTCCTGTTCAAGATGCTTCCTTTGGGGATGGTTCGCGGAACTTTCTCATGCAACTTCCGATGGTACGAACAGACGTCGTCAGATCGATCCTTTCCGACAGATTTTCGATCGAATCCAACTTTGCTTTCCAGCAGCTTCTCGGCCCGGACGAGCGAAAGGCTTTGTATGATTTGGCTGAGAATCATATGAAGAAGCCTGGAGCAACTTGGTTATATGCAGTGGTGGATGAGCCTCAACTCGACCTCACTTACAAGAAGCAGCTGTACGTGGCTGCGCCGATCCCACAGTATGAGTGGAAGAAAGCGGTAGGCTTGCACATTGCTCCGCAAAGTGAGCATTGGCTTCCATTTATCTTCTACAAAGCGATAGTTGACCGCAGCAAATGGAGTCGTTTCAGATTAGCAGGAATAGAAGTGGTGAGGGAGCCGGAAGAAGCAGTAAGGGTGCTGTTCTCAAATGATAAACGCGAAACACTCCACGATATTGCCGGCCATCTCGGCCTGGCTGTCAATCTTATCTAGCCGCGTCGCTTAGATCTTGCCGGTTGCAGCATAACTGTTTGACGCCAGTACTTTTATACACAGGGCTGCTTTATTGCGAACCTGCACGAGCACTCGCGACTACTACCAAACTCATCGACCTCCACACAGGCTGCTCCGTATTGTGTAGATGTCTGCGATACAGACCCGAGTAGCAATTCGTGATTTGCTAGCTGACACAAGGGGATTTATCACGTGTCAAAGTTATAGTTGAGGTGATCTCTGTTTCGCAATCGTGAATCTGATTCACGATTCGGTTCAAGCTCTGAGAATGTGAAACATGAGAATCAGTGTGGCCCCTGTGTGAAAGGCAGAGGTATAAGTCACGAGCACAGATGCTGCAACGCCAATCGCCCCATTTCGAGTTCGTCAAGATCACAGCGATCACCGAGGTCAGTCGGCTTGGGCCTGGCTGAAGTCAGCGCTGACATCAAAATCGAAAGGCGTTCTCGCCTTGGATTTTATTGGATTATGAGTGTGTCGACGCAAACCCGAATCAAGAACAGGCGACTCTATTGATATCGACGGAGAATAGGGTGTAGATACAAGTGTGTTGCTCTGTGGCTATTCTAGAGGTGAGAGCGGGACTATTTACTGTATGTCCTTTGGTTTGGGGCGTCTACCCTGTGGAGGGTGAAACGGGACGCCCCCTTAGCTTAACTGTCGAAGCCGCTGAGCTGCGGTGTCGCTAAGCTATCGGATTCCTAAGCTGTACATTCCAGGGTTGATTGGCAGGCTGGTGTTTATTTGAACACTTCCAATCTGCTGCCAGCACCGTAACCGCAGGTACATCTATGTTGAAGTCGAGAAAAGTTTGGACCAGTACCGACCCAACCCAACCCCTCCCCCATGCCTTGAGCTGGTTCACGTTTAGACTATACACTAGCTCGTCTTGTTTTCAAGACCGCATAATCCAAGTGCCTGAGCTGCCATGAACCTGACTTGAATGGATTAATCGCTGGTTTTTGTTGGCGGCCTGTCAGCATAGCGGCGTCCCGCTTCAGCGGCAAGGGGTCGCCCCGCTTCGACAGCGATACACACACACCTGTATCTACACCCCCTTCTCTGTCGATATAAATAGAACCGCGTCTGCCATTTGGTTTACCTTGACATACACACGAATCTGCCAACAGATTATGAGACCTAGCGGTTACTAGGGATCTCGACACAAACATTAGGGTCAAAGAGTAACTCCTGAGGCATCACCCCAGTCGTAGCAACACACAGTGTCATACGTGCTGCGATCAGCCAGCCGGCAATGAGTCAGCGCACCAACAAGCTCGCTTCAACAAGGCTAGAGCTGAAGCATCGATCAGCGCGGTCATATACACCAGCAGCAAGTTCGATCAAAATGGACATTAAAATGTCTGCAGGATCTCCGCCGGTGCTGCGAGGCAATGGCGACTACTACACCTGGCGAAGGCAACTAGAAATCTACGTCGACGGCATAGACCCAATCATGTGAGACGCCATCACTGGTGTGGCATTGGACCCGATCGACGTGACGGATGAGCACCTCCGCATCTATCTCCAAGAGACCAAATTTCGCGCCGTCGACGTTCTCCTACGAGCTGTCGCCCCAAAGATGCAGGTGGTGGAGACACTAGCGATGGCTGGATTTGGGATACTGGCGCCGACATGCATATTTGCAAGGACGAGTCGATCATGTCGGACCTTTAACGGGTCAACGATCGCATCCAGCAGGTGCAAGATCCTCCAATCGAGTACGATACCGTGGGAAATGTTACCCAAAGCGTCGATACCAACGCCGGCGTCAAGAGCGTGGTGTTGTCAAAGGTTGTGCTGTTGCGAGGCGGCAACTTCAATCTGTTCCCGCCAAGAGCAGCGGTCAAGAGCAGCAGTCAAGGCAAGCGGAGGAGACGTCAAGCGCGACAAGCAAAGCAGAGAATGCATCATGGTCATCAAGGACCAGCAGCGCGTGCAGGTAGCTCGAGCTCGCGCGACAGGGAGCGGCGCAGGCTTCTTGATGGTGGGCTGAGCCTATCGCCCTGCGTCGTTGGGTGGTATCTCCCACAGTGAATGCAGACATTTTGGTGCAAGTATCCTGAGCAAGGTCGTCTGAAGTGGTGGCAAGGGTAGTAAGAAGCTTTTGTGCCGCGGTTGCTGTCATCACCTAGCGACAGGCTCGGACACTGGCGGTCACCAGGGTTCGGGTTGCCATTGGTCGTTAAAGTTCAGACGTGGCAAAGCTCGTGCGAAATTTCCTTTGATTACACTAGGCTGATGAGCGCTTTGAAGGCAGTCGCAATGACCATGTACATCATCATCGAAGATCGAGCAGCTTAATGCCCCTTGAAAGGAGGATAGTGGGTAGAAGACAAGAAAGTGACCTCATCAAGTCGACAATGGTTTAGGGGCGCTCAGGAGACGACAAGAAAAAGAAATCGAGAAAAGCTGTGGAGCGTATGGACGGAACTGCCTCTGTCCGGCTCTCAGGCTTTGAGGCTTGTGGTTCAGGTATCATATAAAGTTGGGCATTGTGTCCGGTCACGATGAATCAGTCACGAGCCCAGGACTGGCACTCGGTGACTGCACAAGGATGTTGGTCTTTCCTCTTGTTCAAAACGCATTGGTTCTCTTTGCACTTGTCTTAGGCTGCTCTGCACCGCGGACCAGTAAAAGTAGATCCACTCGCTTTAGAGGCGCCAAGGCGACAATTCGTAAAGGTCAGATAACGGATCAAGTCCAGACATTCATCACACGCCTGTCGGAACAGGAACTTTTCGCGTTAAATCAGGTCAAATACTGGATTGACACTCAAGCCCATCCTGAATATCAGCGTCGCTTGCTCAATAATCTGTTTCAAGGAGGCACGAATCGAAGTCCGACATTGCTCTCGCTTGGAACCAATGATGCGGGGGACCATATGGCGGTCTCGATCCTCAAGCCAGACATCGAGACGGCAGCCTTGCTGGCAGGCCCAGAACGGAGAAGACCCAGAGGTTGGTCAACCCGTAAAGGCTTGATGCTGATGCACCTTACTTCAAATGAGCCCCCAAGTGTGGTGGGCTGGATCTTCATGAAAAATCACAGATCTGCAAATGCATTGACAACCTCGTCTGAAATGGTTTCGCTGGACAATTTCGAATGGCTGCATGGACTTTCAGGCATCGTCCGAGAAGTGTAGAATCGAGCGGCCAGTCGGTAAAGCTCTGCAAAGCTTTCGTGCTGCGTTCGGATGGCCACTATGGTGATACAAAACGTCTGAAGGCGGTACTGAAAGCGCAGCCCGCTTTGACCCCTTCATATGTGACAGAAGTCAAACTCATTATGTACGTTCCTTCTTTCCATTCTTTTCTTCTGGTTATCAACTAAGTTAAGTTAACTTATATGGACTTTCCTGATACACAAGCGTGGATATTCAAGCATCTGTATGATAGAAGCTTGATTCATCCACTTTATACCAGAATGTCTCAGTCGGTGACATAACTTTGCTGCTCAAATTTCCTGAACTGTAGTTGCTACCGGAAGTTTTCGTCTGCACATCTCTCAAGAACGCCCTTCAAAATTCTCACAGGCAAGCGACAATTGACAGAGCCCTGTAGCGACGTCCGATTCTAGTCGTCACTTGGCTACGGAATGGCTGATCAGAGTCATCAGAGCGAGCGTCAGCTTGTTGGGCCTATGACAACTAAGGCCAGTCGTACAGCTTGACTACCTTCGAGCCAAAACAAGGTGGGTTGTAGCAAAAAGTGACCTCATAGAGCAGGCAGAAAAGGACTCAAATATGAAAGGGAGACGTATGTGCTTACGTTGGCTATGGGTATGTGACCTCAAGAGCTACTCAAAAAGCTGCCCTCTAGGTCATGAACCAACGCTCTTGACCTGTAACTACAATTCAGCCCAACACAACAGCACCGCAAGAATGTTGGTTTCTCCTCTTTTCAGACTTACCTTGCTTCTGATAGCTCTTGTGTTGGAATGCTCGGCACCAAAGGCAGACAAATCTAAATCAGCTCGTTCTCGAGGCACCAAGTCGACGATAGGTAAAGGTCTGGTAACGGATCAAGTAGCGTCCTTCCTCGCGCGTCTATCAGGCCAAAAACTCCTTTCTCCAAATCAGGTTAAGTACTGGATGGATACTCAGGCCCTTCCGAATCATCAAGGTCGATTGCTCAATAACTTGTTCCAAAGCGGCACCAATCGAAGTCCGAGATTGCTCTCACTTGGAACCAACGACGCGGGGGATCATATGGCAGTCTCCATCCTCAAGCCAGACATCGAAACGGCAGCCATGTTAGCAGGTTCAGAGTACGCGAGACCAAAAGGCTGGAACACTCGTAATGGTGTGGTCCTAATGCTCCTCAGATCGAACGAGCGGCCGAATGTGATCGGGTGGCTCTTAATGAAAAATCACAACTCTGCGATGGGCTTGAAAACCTCGTCTGAAATGGTTTCGCTGGACAACTTCGAATGGCTTCATGGATTGTCGGGCATCGTCCGTGAGGTGTAGATTCTTTGACGTGCTTCATTCAATTGTATTGTGAGCCCGTGCTGCCATAACCAGCTCTCTGTCTTACCGCAGCTCATCTGAAGGGGCGAGACCGTGTTGCAACTCGTTTCACCCAACTTCTTGTACAGATTACTCATTCAAAATTATGTATGCCCTTTACATGTTTCCTGTTTATCTCTTGCTTCCGACCTTACTCTTCCAGATCTTCCGGACCCTTGCGACACGATATATGCGTCTTCGGTTTTGGCGCTCGAATCAACTGCTCGGTGATTAGTTTGCTCCAGCTTCTACCAGTCACGATTGTTTGTGCTCGAAGATGCTCTTTTCTTCCAGTCAAGAGTAGTTGCAGGAAAGTCGCGGCCCTGCATCATTAGCAACCTCTCGCCCGATCTTTCAACCATTCATGATTTATGCTAGCCATTCCGCAGGTGCGGCACCCGACATGGCTGGGCACTTTTAGGCCACATACTCGTGACTGTAGCTGCAATCTTCTTCATATTTCAAATAGAAAGACTCCGGCCCGGAACTTTTCTTTTGGGCTGTTGTAAGCAACCCTCAACCTTTGAAGCACGTCGTGCTCATATGTTTGAGCCAGGGCTGGGGGCTTTATCATACTCGCACGCACACTGAAAAAACCTCATCGCTATGTATGGTCGTTGTCGGTGGTTCATCATTCCGTGGGAACTTGGAGAGATTTCGTCTACACAGGTCTCAAAAACGGTTGTTCAATATTTCCGTGAGCAAGCAGAGAGAGACAGACTACCTTTCGTGTCCCATCAGCTCATTTACACTATACAAGCCTCTACTTTCGAGCATCAAGGTTGTTTATATAAGAGTCTTAACGCGGACAGCAAAATGTCGTCTCTCCCAGCTACAGAGAGTCTTGCACCAACGATGCAGCTCTGCGTCTCCAACAAGCTCAGAGTCAGTCTCATCTGGGCATGTTGCCTGGCTCTGATGGGCTTAGGTGCGCCAGTTTCTGTAGAATTCTCGTCATCACTAGCCGTGTTCGTCGACAGGCTCGAAGATGCTTCTGTACCAGTTCTACCGAGACAATATCATTCGACCTGGGACTTTTCCTCGAACAAGGTGCACCATTGGCTCACCAGTTTTCTGTTTAAAGACGGCAAAAACTTCAACCCTAAGCTCTTCTACTTGGGTAGAGACCCATTGAAATTAGATACCCATCTCGCTGTCGCACACTGGTATCCCAACACTTTCCTTCTAAATCGGGTCCGTCCGATAGGTGCTCAGACCGTCAACCTTGAATACCGACACGGTCTCCTCGCAATGAAGCTGGCCTCGCATGAAGAGCCAGAGTTCGTTGGAATATTGTGGATCAAAGATAAGAGGAACGCAAAAAAAGCTCGAGCAGCTGATCGAGCAAAGCGATCTGGAAAGCATAGAGAGGAGCGTCGAGAATCTCAAGGACGTTCAAAGAGTGATCCACCATGGGATTATTTGATCGAGGTGCGCTGCAGCCTCGATCCACTCTCGATTACGAGTCTGTCCACGATTCTCGTCTACATACACAGAATCACGTGCTTGTTACGATAGTCATCTCTCTTTTTTCTCTTGTGGAAGAGCATAGTTGGTCATATCCACCATGTATTAGCACAAAAACTAAAGCCATAACTTCACAACCTAGTGTTCGACTCATCGGATTGTGCGCTTATGAAATCAGTTCTCAACTCTTGACTTCATTTCGAAGTCGACAGAAGACGAGTGAGAAGGACCTTTCGTCTGAGGACCAAGCTTCCATTCTACTATGCTCTCCGCCCTCATTCAGCTATTTGGGATAGGCTGGTCAACGATAAAAGTCAACCGTCTTGAGGAGAAGTATCCGCGCCTTTCGGAAGCACATCCTTAATGTATTTCTTGTAATCCTTGGCAAGAGGCCTTCAACGTAGATGACCTCGCTCCATATACTGCTCTTCATCATCCTGCACAGGCTTCTCATTCCTTTAGTTAGGTCTGCGAGCACAAATCTCGACCCTTACCCAGGCGCTCCGGCCGCGAACATACATTTCCACGTAATCCAGCAAAGCAAAGCTGAAAGTGCGGCTTCCATAGCGGAAAGAATCTTGTCGCTACCTCCAGGCTATCTGCGTCCCGTGTACGGCTATGAAGAGATTCAGCGACAAGCTCTGTTACATCACATCCAAGTACCCGATTCTCGCTTTGCGGTTTTTGGCAGAAACAGCGGGGAGGGATGGTTCGTCGCCAGCCCATGGGTCATTCGACGATCGGAACAAGAGCCCTGGACACGATGTCTTGCCTTCCTCGCAGTCATGAGGTCAGGCGAAGCGATTCCTCTTGGATACGCTACTGTGAGGGAAGGTGTGCCCCCTGGACATACCGAGGACCTATGGACAACGGTTCGTAGAGCTGCACTGACGACGCAACAAGACATGCTGACCACATTCGGACTCAGAACACTCGTCACGCCTGCAGTCTGAAAGAGAGACACCAAGAAGTGCCGCAAGTCCAGCAACCTTGTCGATATCAGATTCGCAGTAACTTACAAGAAGAAAATCATAACTAACTTATCAGCATTTTGGTTTCGCGTAACAGATCCAGAGTCCATCCAAGGGGTTGAGATGATGTGATCAGAAAGCCTCGGCCGGTCGACACGACATTCGTGATTCGTCATATGCTACGGCGAGGTCAACATCTCTCGATATCAAAGAAATACAAGGCGGCTTGGTCGACTCGGCTATGTGTGCAGACCTGTCTACATTTGGATCAGTCCGCATAGCCTGTTAGCAGTTTTGTCCCTATACTCTGCTTCTTCCCGTCTCCTGCCTCGAGATAACCTAGTTACATACTACGATTCAGAAAATGCTGTACAACATGGTCAAGTTTGTGGCGGCTTTTGTGTCTGGACTGTGCTTACAAGCTAATTCTCCCCGCTTCTCTATCCGCCGGTGGATCTCGGAGATCTTTGCATGCTCTTGCACACTCACGACGTTCTTTTTGCCCGTTTGTTCCTTTGCTTCTTCTTTCTCCTTTCTGCGTTCCCCCTTCTTCATTGGCTCACTTCATTCTGGCTCTCACTCTTGTCAAAGATGCAAACCAGCGATTGTCGCTTAGCCGGGACTTCTATGATGTCCTATGTATGTGCAACTCTTTAGCTGTCCCTCGCTGTTTGTATCTGGACATACTCACGACTGTATAAAACATCCTTCTGAGGCACGAGTCACGAGTGTTGGTGCAATCGTGAATATTTTGTGATTCGTGATACAAGATATACCAGAGTCACGAGTAGTGAGACAAGCTGTTTATGGTCGCGTAGCACGTGACGCCGAGTCTCGCTTAGTCGGCTTGCGACATAAGCGCGGCTGGTTAAACCCCACTATTTACAAGTAAGTATCGTGAATAGGCACGAGGCTCGCTCGGAACGGCTCTCTAGTTAGGGTCTTACTCTTACTCATCCTCTTCCTCTTATGCTTTCCACCAAGCGACCAAGCTTGGTCGGTTTTTCTTGGTTTACCTGGTGTTCTTGTTCCCTTCGACGATGGACACCAGCAAGTCTTGCAAGATATGTGAGCGGTCTCTACCGCTGACCTCCTTTCAGCACTCCCGCTGTCCTCAGAAAGTTACCGATAACTGCCTCGACTGCCGACAGCGCCGCCGCTGCGGACCGACCTCGCCCACGCCGGTCGAACAGCCAGTGGCACCGTCATTGGATTTTGTCACCTCGGCCGCTCTCGACAGCCGTCTTACGGCCCTTTTCGAGCAAGTCCAGAGCCTCCTCCAAGAACGTCTTTCGTCCCCGCAGGTTTCCACGTTGCAAACCGCCGCTTCTACCGTCCTCACGCCGGTCGTCGCTCCTCCACAGCCTGTTGCTGCTGACTTAGTATTGCCGGCACCCCTCCCCGCTTGTTCAGATGCGTATCAGCACCCTTTTTCTTGGCTCGCGAGCGATCTCGTGGCCAAGGTCCACAACGACACTCTCTCGATTTACGAGTTGCCTCGTCTCGGCGACCCATCCTGGCCTACCGCCCTCCCCGACGAGATGCCTTCGTTACTTGTTGCTGGGGTCTCTGCTATTCCTCAGCAGACACCAGTGTCCGCCAGCAACCAGGAATTCTTGAAAGATGTTCCCAGTGTGGCCACCTTTGGCCGTCTCTGGTTTATTTACTCTTCTCTTCGCGCTTCTTCTTCTCCAGATCGCAACCTCATTTCTGGTCTTGGTGCCTTTTATCTGCACATCTCAGAACTCGCCGAAGCATTCCCCTGGCCAAAAGTCGTGGATTACCTAATTGCAGCCTGCAGTGAACGTCTCGGCAAATTAC
The DNA here is from genome assembly GCF_000328475.2 of Mycosarcoma maydis. Taxonomy (NCBI): domain Eukaryota; kingdom Fungi; phylum Basidiomycota; class Ustilaginomycetes; order Ustilaginales; genus Mycosarcoma; species Mycosarcoma maydis. The sequence goes on from NC_026496.1 coordinate 179,443, forward strand.
CTTCGCAAAAATGGTCGCATCTCGACTACGCCCTCCGTACCCGTCACTTTCAAGAGTTGAGTCGCAATGTCAAATCCTCTCGTTGCGGTGCTGCGAAGCGATCCGCCCCAAATGATGATGACGTCCGACGTCCAGACTTGTATCAAGCCGTCGCCACCACTCATCAAACACCTCTGGACCGACGCTTGTATGAAGGGTTATGGCGCTCGTTGGGGACCCATGGACAGGCCCATTGGAGTTTTTGCCGCTGAAGTGCCTAGTCGCCATCGCACTAAGGATATTCATTTTCTCGAAGCTCTCGCGGTCCTCGAGGCTCTTCGGTTTTTCAGTCCACGCTGGCAAGGCCCTCGTCTCGTCATCATTCATGTTGACAATACCAATGCGGAACGTGGCATACGTTCTGGCAGCTCTCGCGATCCCTTGACCCAGGCTCTCTTGCGCGAGATTTTTGGCTTTTGTTTTCACCACCAAATCACCCTATGCCCAGTTCGCGTTGCATCCGTCGACAATCAGCTTGCTGATTTCCTTTCTCGTCGTCGTTTCCGAACCATTCTGCAGCGCTTTCCATGTGCCTACAACCAACTCTTTCCCGACGTCAATTCGGCTAAGCCCCACCCGAAGACTATCTCGGTGCGGCTGAGTGCTCCAGCGTTGTCTCCGCCTTCATCTAGCGGGGTCTTGCCGAGTCCAGCTTCTACCACACCTAACCCGACCCCAACAGGCTTCGCTTCTTCGGCCATCTGACCCTTGGCTCGGCTCCCTCGTTGAATTCTTTCCGGCCTCAGAGCTCCACATTCTCGAGAGGATTTGGGTCATGACATCCTCCCGACCGACTCTAGCCTCAATAACGAGCTCGATGCGCTCCGTTCCTGGTACATGGATGTTGGCATGACCCTTGTCCGTGTCGGGCTAGGCCCTCTCGAACCTGCCGTCCGAAGAACCAAGCGCACCTATGGCCTCGAACCAGCCACTCTAAAATTGCCCATCATTCTCTCAGTTCTCCGCGCCATCCTCCAACAGCTGTCACAAACGCTGTCACTCAGCGCCTGGGATCGTCAGGTTGTGGCAGCCTCATTCAGCGTCTCCTTCGCCTGCTTCCTTCGTTGTGGCGAAGTCATTTGGGATGCCCACTCACCAGCACAGCTCTTCGTCGGTTCTGTTGTTTGACATGCCGACTACGCCTTTCTCACCCTTCCGTCTTCAAAGATCGATCTGTTCCGGTTCGGCGACCCCTCGTCGTGCTTCGTGTCGGAGGCGTCCAGTGTCTTTTCAGCGCCCTTCGCCTCCTTTTTCCGGCTCAGCGCCACCCCACGCCCTGTTTATTCGAACTCCGCGACGGCTATCGCCCCATCTCCCGCGGCTTGTTCCTTCGGCATCTGTGACTCGCTATCGGACGTTTCGGTCTCGATATTTCCGAATATGCAGGTCACTCCTTTCGTTGAGGCGCTGCTACCTGTGCGGCGTCTCAGGGTATCGACGCAGACACCATCAAACTCCTTGGTCGTTGGACGTCTGAAAGCTTCCGACGCTAATGTGGATCGTTCCGCCTTCGAACGTCGTACACTCGTAGCTTCAGCCCTATATTCGACTCATGATGGCCCCCTCGTCTTCCATCCGAGCTTTGGCATGATCCTGTCTTACGACCTTGGCGGAGACCTCACGGCCCCCTTGCGGCGGCCGCTGCCCGCTGCGCAGGTGCCACCGTTTCTCTTTGGTGGGCACAGAGCCTCCTTCGAGCTCGAGGACCCCCCACGGGTTTTCTCGTCTGCAATTGAAATTTTTTCACAGAAAAAAGAAGGGAAAAAAAATCCCCCATAGTAAAGTGGCTTGTATGTCAAGGCTGGATGAAGACTTGCAGCTTTAATTCTCACGAAAACTAAGGCAGAAAAAAACATATAAAACTAAACCCCCGAGGCTGATGACCGCAATCACGAAAGTCAATCCTAAGAGAAAGGTAAACCAGTGGAAAAGTGCTTTGAAGGCTAGCCCTTGGCTTGCTTTGCTCTAGAATGATAGTACTACATGATGAGATCTGTGCTTGAAGTGGGTGAGTCGAGCTCCGCTTTGCATGGCGCACTCATCGCTAATTGACTGCGAATATCTGTTTCGTCACGTTCTTTGAAGAGCGGACTCTAAGCTGGTTCTGAGAAGAAGGCACCCCAGAACCGTCTGACTGCCAAACTGTATAAACACCTGATTAGTTGAAAGGGGCACAAAGAAGGAGTACTCTCCCTCCTCTTTTCCAAGCTACAGCGACTCGAGCTGAATTTTCTCCATGTTGCACAAGCTTCCAACGATTCTCTCGCTTCTGCTCATTGTATCATGCGTTGGCATTGTGCTTGCTGCACCTAGACAGGAAGGACCGCCTTCTCATCGTCCGCAGCGCGGTCCAATCAGTCAAGTTCTTGACGCTGCCAGAGCTGCTCAGCTTGAGCGCCTCCGCGAGATCCAGCGCGCCCAGCTGCTTCGAACCACGTTGACCAACATTGAGCAGCTTTATCATCTACCGTCTGGCACTTTCGATCCCACGCATCTGTATCATCCCAGTCAACGTGGCGCCGTCACTGCGCATCTTCAGCATAGTACCACCAGGATGCTTCCGGTGTCAACCTCGAGAGTCGACGGCAGCATTCTGTTTGTGTCTCCAGCATGGACGCGTTCAGACGAGAGTGACCCGGGCTACATCAGTTTACTTCTATTTCGACTTCATCAGAATGAGAACAGGATTGTACCACTCGGATTCACTCGAGTACGTTCAGATTTGCACGCTGGAGCAAGCACAAGCTTTATGGATCTCGTCCAAGAAAGGGCAAGAGCCAGCTGGGCTACTTTGCAGATCCTACATGGAACTTTACGAATTGAAGATCCTTAGCGAATACAGAGAGCCTCGGATGAACATGACCCACATCACGTTCATGATCTAAGGCTTTCAACCGTCAACAGTTGTTCGCATGCTAGCCTGCTCTGATTCCGTAGAAAACTGCTTTGTGTAAGTCTAGAAAAGCTGAATGGTCAGCTCTCTAGAAGTCAGTCTCGACTGTTCAAGGTGCTGGCTACAACAGAAGATGGTCTTATTGATGAGCTTCTCCCAAAGTGCACTCTCGATGGTAGTTCGCTCGTAATCAAGAATGATGGTCCGACCACATCAGTCTCGCTCAGCACCATGTCAGGCTGAATGACCACTCCTGAAAAGAGACCCAGATCTCAAGTGCCGTTTGTTCCTCGCCATTGATGAACACACAATCTGTGCCGTACGAGAAACTGAGCGATATGGATCGTACTTGTTCGTTCTGTTGGTTTGACTTTGCACAGAAGGAGTTACGAGTGTTGACAAACATTGGACTCAAGTCCATGTTGCAAGATTTCTACGCACCCATGACCCTTTGGCGGTTGCGGCCGAACGGTCTGCCTGTCTTGCTCAGGAAGCCCCACTCAGGACTTCCGGGTTTTTATCAATCACGATATACCGGAGGGGCAAACTGAAGTCAAGCCAGAACGGTGAATGTTTTGGCTTGGTTGACTGATATTTTCCAGACGGAATCAATCATGCAACGGGCAAAATTTGGCCTTGTTGTGTGGGCGAGTAGATGCACACCTTGTCCCACCATGCGAGAAGGAGCAATATCAGCCGCCCTTGCTTTGTGTGTTGTTGTAGTTCATTTCGATATGGCTCGAACGCTGCAGGTAGAAAAGTGTATGTCGAGTGCACTGTTTCCTAGGGCCTCTGGCCTTCAGGTACGTTTGAAGGGAAGCTTGAATTAAAAAGGAAGGAAGGAACGCGGACTCCCTCAATATATACCTTACATGTCTGGCTGTATTCTTCTGAGCGCCCTTCAGGCGTTCCTAAGTACAAAGGGAAGTAGTGATGATGATCAAAGGGAAGTGAAGATATTTTGACGAAAAAGCCAAAGGGATAAGGGAATTTCGACGCGTGCTCAGACGAGCCGTCTGGAACAGCACATGCACAACCTCCAACTCTTGACTCGACCCTTGGGCTTTGTTGCTGGAAGAGCGCGGCCATCTGCGGTCCATTAAACCCGACTAATCGTTTCGAGAGATGAGGTGTCCACCAGCACCCTCCAGGTCCTCACACTCAATTATGAATGCTTTCTCGAAGGTTTGCCAGAATGCATTGTTGCCTGCAACGTGCTGCAGCAGGTATGCGTGATGCTGCCATCAGCGATTAGGGGCTTCAAATGGTGGCGATGCAGCATTCGCGATTCACAATTTGCTTCAGCTTCATGGATCATGTACTGTATATTTTTTATCTGTACATCTCACACAGACAATTTCAAAGTTTCTGCTGGGATAGGGTTAGTTAGGGTCATTCAAACAGATAAAACGTAAGCGGTGCGTGGTGGAAGGTTTTTGTCTGTAAACCTTAACGTTAGTTCACTCACTTTTGAGCTCGATTTGTTCCGCGGTCGATCCATGACGATGATCGGCAAGCGCCTCTTGCACTTTTTTGGACTGGCCTCGCTCCTGACGGCCGTCTGTATGGCCGCAATCGGCGTGCCTCACCTCAATCGAGAACCAAGTCCTGAACCTCCAGTAGACAACGTGAACGGACCAGAATGGACGCAATTCATGCGACATTACACCGAGCAACAACTTGATCTTCCGCGCGATCATCTGCACCCGGTGTATAGACACAACCTTCGCTATGCCCAGCACTACGAAAATCATATCCGCAACCGCGATACGAGATACTACCTTCTTGTTCCAGAATTCGAGGGCTCTCAAGGCGCCATCTATATCACCCCATGGACATGGACGAGACCAGAAGAGGTAATTCCTCGGCAAGAGGTGCTAGTGGTAAACTTCTGGCGAGAATCCTACAACCCAATCATTCATGCTGGCTTTCGCCAAGGTGCTGTGAATGATCGAGGTGAATGGGCTTGGGACTATCTTAACAGGATTGCAACTATCACGCCAGATCAAATTCGAGAAAGATACGGCCACGTCCGTTTCTGAGTTAGAGGAGAAGAACGACTGAGCGCAGCACAAGCGCTCCTCAGTCCAGAAGCTTTTATAACGTTAAGCTGAAAAAGATCCTGATGTGCTAGTACAGCTAGCGAACAAAATGATAACATCAGCCTGAATGACTCAACTCCCTGAGTGCACAGACATTTGCAAATTGACTTCGTTGCTGTTTCATATATACAGCGCGCGTGTTTACTGCCCCGAAATAATTGCCGTCACTATAAATCACTACAATGCTCCTTGAACACATTAGCAATGCCATGGTCGATATATACTGTTCGAGAGGTCTTGATGAGCACTATCTAATGATGGTTGTTTGAACTGCAGAATTGCGCATGTAGTGGTGTGAAAATTGGATGCGAGTTTTTCTCACTGGGACAGTAATTGGAGCATGATCTTGCCAAGGTCGCTCCACCATTGTGGCTCTTGTGGTAGTTACTTTGAGATGAAATTTAGTGGGCCGCTTTACAGATAATATAAGAGGCAACGTGGAAAGGTTCAGATCAATTGACCCACTCTGAGCAGGAAAGCAGCATCTCCAAGCAACCACTACCACAACAGCACAACCATGGCAAAAACAAGCCCAGAGAAGCGCCGTAAGGTGCTGTATCACCTCCGAAATGGTAAGACAATCCGCTCAGTAGCACAGATTGCTGGTTTGAGCAACTCCACAGCGCAGCGCATAAGCAAAAGCGCCCTTGTTGCCGCTCTGAAATCAAAAGGAGGCAGACCCAAAAAATTACAGCCCCGTCATCTTCGCTTCCTGGACCACTACTTCGAGCTCAACTGCACTGCAACCGTCAAGGAAGGATGTCGAGCATTTAAGGAGACCTTCGACATCAATGTCTGTCCAACAACTGTGAGGAAGGCGCTGCAATTCTGCAAGTTCAAAGCAAGAAAAATGGTGAAGCGACCATTCCTACGCAAGAAACACATTCATGATCGCCTCAAGTTCGCTTACAAGTACAGGGACCGCTGAGGACTGGAAGAAGGTGATCTGGTCTGACGAGACTAAAATCAACTTCATTGGGCCTGATGGGAAGCAGCACTGTTTGGTGAAAGCGGCCCGATTCAGCAGTAAGCTTGTCAAGCCAACAGTCAAGTTTGGTGGCGGCTCAATCATTATATGGGGCTGTATGACGGGGAGGGGGGCTGGTAGCATGCGTCTGGTGATTGGTAGAATGGATTCCAAACAGTACAGCGAGATTCTGGACGATAAACTGATGCAGACAATGTCGGATTTGCACCACAGGCACAGCCATCGCGAGCTCATCTTTCAGAAGTGGCTACCCCAAAAACACATCAAAGAAGACGAAGGCATGGCTCAAGAGCAAGACTATCAGTACTATGGAGTGTCCAGCACAATCTCCGGACCTCAATCCAATTGAACATCTCTGGCAAGTTCTCAAACAGCAACTCTCGCAGTACAGCACCATAGCAAAATCAGAGAGCGAATTGCTTCAGCGCTGTGAAGCAGAATCGGCTTCAATTGCACCAGAAACATGTCAAAATCTCATTGAGAGCATGCCAAGGCGGGTACAGGCAGTGATCAAGTCAAAGGGAAGGAACAAAAAGTACTAGAGTGTATGGCGACGGGGCTCCAAAAACTGTCCCAGCAGAAAAATAATTCTCGACTTTTTTATGATGCATAAAATTTGATTGCTCTCAACAATTAATGGCACAGTCTTTAAGAGAAGAGGCAGAGCTTGCCAACCATATAGGTTTGCAATGGTACTGATCTGAAGAATGGTGAGCAATGGAGTGATGTTTGGAGACGGCAAATTTTTCGGGACAGTAAACGCGCGCGCTGTAGATGTCTGTGTCTATTGCTTGATGATGGAGAGAAGGAAAGGAGCAAAGAGTATAAAGGAGACATTACAGCTGAGGCATATAATCATGAAATGGCTGGCTCGAGCTCCGCTTCCTCAGAGTCTCTCTCCCTCTCTCATGAGTTGCCTGTATATGAGGTCAAAGTGGGTCGTCCTGATACTGAAATGATGCAGATTCGATGAAGATGTTCTTGGAGCCGCGAAGATGCTTGACCGGATCGCTAAAAATATCTTTGCCAAGAATGAGCGATTGCCATTGCAGTTGTCTGACGCTGACGCTTCTCACCTCAACAATTGCTTCAAGTGTCAACATGAAAGTTGGCTTGCCGGACCTCCTGCTCCTGTGCCTCTTGTTCGTCGTGGCTTGTAGGGCAGTTGAGCGTATCCAACCATTCCAGCCAGTGACACCTTATGCAGACCTTCAACATAACATGGCCATGACGACGATACTACAAGATGCGATCAATGCGGCCAATAGACACTTCAGAATTGAGCCCGGCCATCTGCAACCTGCTTGGCCCTGGCCTTTCAACGATGAATCGTATAGGGGTGCATTGTTCGGACTCCTTCAAGATCCTGATTCGCGATATGTCCAGCTTGGAACTGATGGCGAGTACAGCCTTTTCGCAGCTCCTTGGCATGTGTATGTTGCGGCTCAGCAGAGGTTCAAGAACTACGTCTTGTTCTTCAAAGTACACCAGACAAACGGAGTTGTTCCAGTCGGCTTTTCGGACTACCGTACACACAATCTCCCGGGTAGATCCATCGGTTTTGGTGAAGCGTTGCAACAGGCAGCCACTATCTCACACGCCGAATTGATGGGCCGATTGCCCTTGTTGGGCGCGTAAACAAAAGCGTGTACGAAGAGCATGCTGCAAGTCGTGAGTCACAAAGGCAGCACACGGTCGGCGTAGCCAAACTTATCAAGATAAGTTAGGTTCCAGCAAATCTAGATGATGAAGAACTCGTGACTGTTCGTTGCTACAGACTTGGTCGCCAGCGAGTCTGGGAAACCTGGGTTGTGTCTGGCTGTGGCTTCACCCTTTTGATAGTGAGTGACCACTCTTTTGACCGGTGTTAATGAGATAGAGAGGCTTACAACAACGTTCTTAAGCCTCTCAACGCTGCATGAGATTCCCACGCCAGTGGAGCTCACGCTCACAATAGTGACACACCACAACAACGTCCAATAGGAGTTACTGTTCTGGACCAGATCCCTCTGGTATATATACAGAAGTTCTTGAGCTCGCTCGAGCATCTTAGTCCGTTAGCTTCACTCAAGATGAAGTACCCATTTCAAACTTTTCTACCTCTTCATCTCCTCTGGCTTCTTCAATTACTCAGCTCAACCATTTGTCGAGGGGCAGAGAGCGACGGTGGACTAGATCTAGACTGGAATCCATTCATCGATGACCAAATAGAAGACACGGCGACGGCAAATGCAGCTTTACAACCTTTGGCGGAACATACGACGTTGAAAGACTGGTTTACGCCGATAGTTGGCTATACAGAAGACGGGGCTGAACGCGCGCGCTCGCACATCCTAGAGACCACTACCCGTTTCACCCTTTTTCCTGACCCTCAGACCCGGAACGGGGCCTTTGCATACTCGACCTTCGTATTTCAACATCCAAGAACAGGTCGATGGAAACAAGCCGTCATGATCCTCAGTTTGACACCGGGATTACGAGGAGAGTTCATCGGCGAGGCTCATTTTCCGGAAGGATTGTCGTCGGCAGAAAGATACGATGCTTGGCAGCGTCTCAATAGTATTGCTGCGTGGAACAGGGAGGGTATATTGAGGCAATTTGGCTCACTTGCTTTGCACTTCTAGTATCAGCACCAATTGCTCGTAGTATGACAATTAAAGTATCGAGATCGATAGAGCGGCCGTCGACAATTCCTCACTTCCAAGTCGTGATCTTGATTAAAACATAGTGTTCATCTGCAAGGTGAGTACTAGCTGGTAGCCGGCGTGCCCACCTGTCCATTAAAAGAAGCTCTTGTTACCTGAAGTTTCGTTCAATCCCTTTTATTTGCACGACAACGGTGCTCTACTGGAGTGGGAGTATCGAGTCAAGCTGGTTAGTTGACAACACGACATTACGATGTGTCATTTATTGTTTAGGTTAGATGGATGAACTTGGCCAAACAGCAAGCGATTCAATGATGCAGAGGCATCTGCGTGCCTCGTGAGGTGAGATCGAGGTTGAGAGGATTACGTCAAAACGTTCTGATCGTCGACGAAATTGTATAACAAAGTATAAATAAGGCTTGAGTTAGTGCGAGTAGGGCTTCGTTAATGTCTGAGCAAGCTTACTCTGATACCTTCCAAGATGCGTAACTCACGGTTCATGCTAGCAGTACTCCTCATCATAGCCGTCTGCCTAGCTGCATTTTCCGAAGCGGCCCGCAGAAGCGAGCAACCATTCGAGCCGTCAGATATTGCAGTTGACATTGTGGACACATCGATCGCTCATCAACACGCTCACCAAGCCCAGCGATTGCTCCAACTCCCTCCGCACTACTTTACTCGCGTTGATCCGCCCGACTTCAACGTCTACCTCCGAACTCTGGTTCACCTCCATTCTCCCGACGCTCGTTTCATGCTCGACGCGTCTCAATGCTCTCACTCTGGGCACTGTCTCCTCATCTCTCCCTACCGCTTCATAGAGCTAGATGGAAATGGAGAACATAGGGAGGAAAAGATGATCATGATGTTGAGGGCCGAGAGAAACCAAGAGATCGAGACGACCGGATTGCTTCATCTACCCCGTCCTGATCATTTGCACGCCTGGACTCACATTCAACAGATGGCAACGGAAAGCAGAGACAGTTTGGAATCACGGTATCCGGCAGGACTTTTCAACTTCCCCGAGGTGCCAGAAATCTAGCGAGAGATATGACCATATCCTTCGTGCAATATGCAACTCACGACTTGAGCACGATTCACGATTGTCTTTCCGTATACACTCACGACTCTTCATAGAGCCTTCATCAACGTCAATCAGTGAATCGTGAATCACGAATCACGAATCTCGAAGCGTCACTAACGTGAAACACGAAACTCGAATCGTGAATAATAAAAAACTGGTGTTACATCTCAATGTTTTTTTTTGGGCTTGCTAGGATTTCCGTCTCGTGCGCGCCGAGCGTGAGGACGATCAACAGACACAAACTCGTGCGTGATTCTCGATTTGACATACCGGGCGAGACACGCGCAAGAGTAGCACGAAGCGTTATGCAATACGCGTGTCTCTTCAGCGTTGTGTTGATCTATGCACGATTCTGAAACCTACGCTCAGAGCCAGATCGAAATCGGGGAGCATTGTGAGAGTCATGAGTCGTGAGTGTGCCCAACAGGAATCTACAGATAAGTTACGTCAAATACGATTTCGTCTTCGTTGCGCTTGGATCAACCTCACCACCAACTCCTTCCACGATATTCGCTCATTTTAAAACAAACGATGCGTGAGCTCATCACGTAAGTCGCTGCCAATACGAGACTGACGATGAAAACCAAAGCAACAGAGAAGCGCTGACATTCGTCACTGGATGCCTTTCTCCCTTTGCTTGTTCACAGATTCGCCTGTGGTCAGGCAGGTAACCAGATCTCTTCGGCCTTTTGGCAATGCATCCTCAACGAGCACGGTCTTGATGGCGACGGCGTAAGTACCTTGAGTCATGCCATCTATCAACACATGCTTGAAGCAAGCACACTGACACAAAATTGATGCACGATTCATCACACGGTCGCAGCGATACATTGGCGATAATGAAGCCGAGCAACTCTGCAAGGTCGGCGTCTTCTTTGAGCCGTCTGGCCAGGAAGGCAAGTATGTCCCTCGTTCGATTCAGGTCGACTTGGAACCGGGAACAATGGACACGATCCGCTCTGGTCCACTCGGCAAACTCTTCCGCCCCGACAACTACATCAACGGTGAATCCGGAGCCGGCAACAACTTCGCAAAAGGCTACTATACTGAGGGAGCCGAGTTGCTCGACCAGGTGCTTGATGTGGCACGTAAGGAAGCTGAGAAAGCTGACATGCTTCAAGGATTCCAACTCGTCCACTCGCTCGGTGGTGGTACGGGTTCCGGTTTGGGCACCAACCTTCTGACCAAGCTGCGCGAAGAGTTCCCGGACCGTATGCTGGCCACGTGGTCGGTCTTGCCCTCTCCCAAGGTGTCGGATACGGTGGTGGAGCCGTACAATGCTACGCTGTCGTTCCACCAGCTGGTGGAGAACTCAGATATGACCTTCTGTCTGGACAATGAAGCGCTGTACGACATCTGCCAGCGCACGCTGCGCACAAAGAATCCTACGTACTCGGACCTGAACTCGATCATCTCGTTTGCCATGTCTGGATGCTCGACTACGCTGCGATTCCCGGGACAGCTGAACTCGGATTTGCGCAAGATGGGTGTCAACTTGGTGCCTTTCCCGCGTCTTCACTTTTTCACCACTGGATTTGCACCGCTGGTTGCGCCTGGATCGAAAGCGTACCAATCGCTCAAGACATCCGAGTTGATCGCACAGGGGTACGATCCCAAGAACATTATGGCGGCTATTGATCCACGTCACGGCAAGTACCTCACCGTCGCTGCGATCTTCCGAGGCAAAGTCAACGCGAGGGATGTCGAAAACGAAATGTACAACTTGCGCGAAAAGAATCCGGCCGGTTTCGTCGAGTGGATCCCCAACAACGTGCTCACGAGCCTGTGTGACATTGCACCACCTCAACTCAAGATGTCGGCCACTTTCATCGCCAACACAACGTCGATCCAAGAATTGTTCAAGCGAACACACGATCAATTCAGTCTCATGTTCAGGAGGAAGGCGTTCTTGCACTGGTACACGGGCGAGGGTATGGATGAGATGGAGTTTACAGAGGCAGAGTCCAATTTGATGGATCTTATCGCTGAGTATCAGCAGTACGAGACGGCTGGCGTAGACGATCTCGGTGACGAAGAGCTGTATGAGGGCGAGTACGAGGAACAAGGCCACGAGCACGTATACGATCAACAACCCTATGACGCCCACGAAGAATCCATCCAGTATGCTGATGAACAATGATTCCACACGCTCAAAGCCCAGAAAAATGTACCATCACGCTCACCCTACGCTGCTTGCTCAACTTTGCGCACCACCGCGGCTTGCGCGTACTGCAACCGGAAACAAGCTCCATTTCTCAGGCGTCCCTCACTCTGCATGTGCCCAACTGACCGTTCAAACCACGCTCTGTGCGCCACATCTTGGATCTGCCGACGAGACCAGGAACCCAAAAATCCAAGATTGACGGAGCGTTGACATGTTAGCATGCTACCTTGATGGACAAATAATGAGACGAGCGACATGATGAGATGATGCGATGCGATGAGAAATGCGATTGCCGACAAGACCAAGCGGAACGATTCTAGCACGGAATTCAGAACGCCGAGTGATGCTGCTGCTGTTGTGCAAGTCCGGACGCGTTGCCAAATTTGAACGGAGCAGGGCCCGACTGGGGTTGGAACGTGATGGGCTGAGGAGGCATCGAGTAGACAATGCCGAGTTCCTCACAGGCGGTTTTAATGCGCCTCATGAGCTTGGTCCTGCGTTCCCATCGAGCGCCCCAGTCCTGCCAGTTGCTCTTGTGCTCGAACGCGACAATCAGCTCAATCGCGTTCTGTTGGGTGATCGAGTTGAAGTTGACGTCCAACGGACCACCAAACTCGCGATCGTTTTCCTTGGTCCAGGCGCGCAACTTGGATCGAAGTCGATCCAGCGTTTCGAGCGACGTCTCAAAGCCCACTTGGATCAGCGTGAATTCCCACTGAGCACCACTGCGTCGTGAGTTGTAGATATACTTCTTGGTGGCCAGCATCGCGTTGGGAGCCACAATCTCGGCGTTGACCGTTGTACGGAACGTGGTGGAAAGCAGACCGAATTCCTTGACAAACATCCACTCGTCGTCGATGCAGACCAAGTCACCGACATCGTACGGATGAGTAGCAAAGATAAAGATCATGCTCTCGAAAACGTTCTTGGCCGAATTACCAAAGATGAACGAGAAGCCGACAACAAAGGTGGAGAGCGGTACAATGTTGGAGACGGTCGAGTCACCGTTAAAGATGAGCATCCAAATAAAGATGACGATAATGAGACCGATAAACATCAGTACACCGTCAAGTTTCGAGATGGCCGACGACATGTCCTTGAGCGAAGTGGAGAGCGAGCGCCTCTCGCGGTAGATGCGCTGCACCGCCTCACGCATCTCTTCTTTGCTGATGTCACCGTTGCGGTCGGCATCAAATAGGTTGAAGGCCTCGCGTGCTTCTTCATCGCTCTTGAAGTAGGGTACAAAATCCTCGGCCACGAGCGTCGACTTGGAGTCCGAGAGGTTAGTAAAGAGTAGTTTAGCAAGCTTGCGAGCGGAGCGCTGCGAACCGAGCTGGCTGCCCTTGTAAAGCTTGCTGTCCTTCATGGTGGCCATGGCGATCGCATCGCTGATCTGAGCAGCGACGTTGGTCTTGCGCTCGCGCTTCTGCGTCTCGTGCTCTGTAGGCGTACGTGTGCCGTCGTCGTTGCGGTGTAGATGCATGTGCGGATGGTGGTGTAAATTCTGAGCGTTGGCACGCTTCTCTGGGTTTGAGTCGGCTTGCTGGGCAGCTGGGAAGTAGCCGCCGAGACCATCGCGGGACTGCTTGGCGGAGTGTTGGCCACCGTAGGCCTGCTTGAATCCAGGTGAGACGGGACGACTTCGCATGGGATTAAAGCGACGCTTCTGCATAAGATACTTGGATTCGTGGAGCTTGTCGAGCGCCTTGAGCGCCTTCTGGTTTTGCTCAAGACGATCCTTGACGGCGGTCTTGTGAAAGTTGATGGCGATGAACTGAAGAATTACCTTTTCTACGAGCAAGATGATGCTGGTGGCAAAGAGGGAACGGATGACTTTGAAAATGGTGCGCCAGTACTCTGGTCTTGAGTAGGACGAGTACTGAATCGCGAGAACGCCGCCGAGACTGATCCAGGCCCAAGTGATGCAGAGGACGAGCTTGAAGTAGAGCGTAGTAGCCATGAAGGCTTCAATGTAAGTCTTGACGATCTCGGGTGCCTTTCCATAGACAGCGATGATAAGGCGAAGCGCGAGTGGCGGAATCCAATCGACGATGAGAAAGGTTCCACAGCCCGCGGCCCAGATGATGGCGATCCAGATGCTCCAGACAACGACCTGCGCACGAGCAGCCGAGACGTTGTCGGTGACAGTGACGACGATAAAGGGAACAAGACAGATGGCGGTACCGATCAAGGCGGCAAGAAAGATACGAACGGGACGAGCAAGACGGAGACAGGCAAGGTAGACCTTGCGACCACGCTTTGCACGTGTGATCTTGGCACCGTTGCGGGTGCGCTTCTCGTGGTCGTCTTCGTCGTCGCTGGAGGTGTCCCAATCGAAATCGTCCGACTCGTCTACAGAGCTAGCAAGGGAGCTGGCACGACTGTGAGTTTTGTTGAGGGCGTCAGCACTTGCAAAGGGAGCGTGCGGTGGTTCGAATGGATCGTGTCTAGCTGGCAGGCCGATTTTGTTGGGACGCTGAGTACGCTCGACGAGCGTATTCTGATTGGCATTCGAGTCGATGTTTGTAGCATTGGAGGAATCGCCGTTGCTGCCACTACCGCTTGCGCTAGCGTTGTCATTTCGGAGGTGATCGTAACCAGCGTGATGATCAATATGCATTCCTTCGAAGAAATGTGGATCATCCATACGATGCTGATGGAGGAAGTGAGCTGGAGGAGGACCGCCGACTGAGTCTGTAGATGTTCTGCGAGTGGTGCGCTGCTGCTGAGGTGTATGAATGTTGGCAAGTGGAATATCGGCGACATCCATCTGATCAGCCGTTTTATAAGGAAGCGAAGTCATCTTGGCGGTTGAGATGAATCGAACGGGATGTCAGCCGAGGGCGACCGAGATCGTGTTTGATGATCGGGCAAGCTCTAGGCCGGCTAGGGCGTTTATGAAGATGAGACGAGGCGGGTGTGTACCTGACACGTAGTGGTGGCTGAGGCCATCGAATGGAGCAAATGGAGCGCGAGGCGATGCTGTCTACGGAAGACGGCCGATGTGATGAGGGTGATCGATATCGAAATCCTAGCTGCGATGGTAAAGAAACGTGGATCCAAGAACCTGTTGCACTTTCAGTGTAGCAACATGTGGTGATGGCGTAGAGGAAGGATCGATGTGCTATCGTATCCGAGTGCCCTGGATGCGCCCAAGTCTCGAGTGTGAGCCAAGTCGTTGACACTGACAGGTAAGATGCAGCCAAGATTCAGATGTCTGTGCTTTATCGCAAGGCAAACTCGTTCTTTCGCTGAGATCACATGCAAAGTCAAATTCGCAAGTTGCTCTGTCAGCTGGCGGCAGAGTAAGCAACGCAGCTACAGCCACAACAAATCACGAATCTGAAAAATCACGAATACACATACGGTATAACTTACAGTCACGAGTATATTTCAGAGCTTGTGGTCGCCAACGGTCATGCAAATCGTCACACACACCGCCTTTAAACTTGAAAATTAAGTGGCCGAGAATTCCCCGGTATAGTCACAGCCAGCGGCCGTCTAATGTGATCTTACAGCTGGTCCGAACCGATGTGCGAGTCACGAGTGCGACTGAAACTCGAAAAAAGGTACCAAGCCGTGCTTTCACCTGCCGTGTGCCATGAACGTGAGGCGATCGGTTGCAACGCTTGAAATGGTCGGTCGAGCCACCTTGACGACATCCTGAGCAGCCCGTGGAGCACGTCTCTTTTCTTGCAGACGCGTGCATGGGAGAGTAGCAACCAAGAGCACGAGTTTAGGGGTTTGGTCGCCTTTGCTTACGTTGATGTAGTTATATGTGGTGGCATGTCGCAATCACGAATCCTTTGCACCCACTTCGCCTTACCGTACATTCACGATTGGCTTGTCCAACCATCACGAATCACGAATGTAGAGGTTCAGCGAGGTTGGCATTCCGATTCTTTGTTTGCAAAAGCTGCTGGCAATCGAGTGCTGCTGCCTTTTTGAGGCTGACAACGTTTTGAACGTCGGTGTCTTTCGTTTGTGCACTGCCATGCAGGAAAGCCAGCAAGCTGGTAACGCCAAGCCACGCTTAAAATTCAGAACAAGCGTGAAGATTTTCCGCTCTTTGGTGCTCTTGATTTTTGTCAACGTGATCTTGGGTTACAAAACAAGGCAGCCGAGTGTCACGAGTTGCGAGTCACGAGTCAAGATTATCGTCGGGCCATTCACGATTCACGATTCACGATTCACGATCTTGTGTTTCACTTGAAGCTTAACCGCAATACCAAAAGCGTGTCTAGACAACCAATCGGATTTAATTTCGTGATTGTATTCATCAACTGTTTCCTGTTTTATTTTTAAAATATGTGTTGAACAGACGATCTAACAAAGATAATCCACACACCCCGCCGCACCAGAATTATCATCCTTAGTCAGCGTCAGAGGCACTTGCCTCACTCGCATACTAGTCGAGCTTTCACTTTGTCCGTCGTTCGGCAAACGGACATACATTAGACTTGGCACGCATAGCTGTGAGAGAATGGCGTGGATAGCTTGGAGAAGCAGTAGGCCGATGGTGGGTGGGGCTAGTGCGTTTTTCGGCAAGTTGGTGTTCAGTTCCGAATGAACAAGGGGCTGGGTAGCTTGTGTAGTGATTCGTAATTGCGCCGTTCCGTCTCGGTCTAAATCACGACTTTGGAATCATCCCGAATGGCGCTTCACGTTTGTGCATATCCACCTCCACGACGCACACTCGCACGTCGTAACCATGACGGTAGATTTCTACTCTTGATTCGAGACCTCGTCAGGGCCCGAAGAAAGTGCGGCCCAAAACCGCCAAATTCACAGACTAGGACTCCAATTCGTGACTGGACTTGTCAACAGCCATCAGTTCGTAGGTATTATTAATATTGTATTATTATATAATAAATTATTGAATTTATTTATTATATTAGTTACCGAATTTGATTCCGAAAACGCTCGAGACTGCACGACTCTCAGCTCTGCTCGCGTTGCTCGGTCTGTGTTGCTCAACGGCGTTTGCAGGTTTACGTCGCTTGGCGGGGGTATGGCCGGCAAAACAACCTTTTCCTTCTCCGCCGTGTCTCTGGCGCTGGTGCGATTCCCGAACGCTGTCACGAGTTGACGTCGACTGCTATACGACCGGCCGAGAGCCACAGCTACTCTGCTTGCCCATCCTCTCTACCTGACTTACCCCATTCACGATTCGGATGCCCGTCCTCCGCTCCCACCTCAGCGTATCATCGACGTTTACGCTTGACCCACAACGATCTCCTTCAGATCATCTCACAGCTACGTCTTGTTGCTTTGACTACAGCATCGTTTTGCAGCCATCCAACCTCTCTTGTTTCACCGACGCGTCGAAGCACAGCGTATTGCATCTGCCGAACTTGGGCAGGACCTGTGTTTACGATCTAGTGCCCCTTGGATCGCTGTTAGCGAGATTGACGGTTATTGTACGCCTCCAAGGTCGCTTTCAATAAGGATCCGGTCTGCTTCAGCCATTTCCTCCCTCGAAAAGGTCGAGCTTCTGGATTGCAGTGATCTCTTGGATCTGCTTCAGCTACGTGGGCCACATACACGAACCGCGTGCCCAGCTGCCAAAGTCGATCAGATCATCATGGGACGTAAAAAGATCAAGATCCAACCCATCAAGGAGGATCGCAACCGATCCGTCACCTATCTCAAGCGCAAGGCCGGCCTCTTCAAAAAGGCGCACGAGCTTGCCGTCTTGACCGACTCACAGGTTGCTGTCATCGTCTTTGGTCACAATGGCAAGCTTGCCGAATTCTGCTCTACCGACATTGACCTCCTGCTTTTGCGATATACTGAGTACGACGGAATTGCCGAGAGGAAAGGACCGCGTAACTACCTCCACTTGGACAAAGATTCGGACGACAACGACGACGACGACAACGACAACGATGAAAATGACAATGACAGCGCCGACGGCCCAAATGAACACTTTGCAGATCCAAATCGCGCAAACGGTCGAGAGACAGCTGGTGGAAGCGGTAGGAACGCCAAGGGCTTGAGTGGTACCAAGCGTAAATCCGAGCATAGATCACCCTCAGGACGCAGCAATGGTTTCAATCCTTCAAGCGTAGCCGCAGCTGCAGCCTCTTCGAGTCTAGGCGCTGGTTTCGATATCGCCACTGGACCGAGCGCCAAGCAGACCCTCAATGCCGCCATTCGTCAGAAGAGTCAGAACCATTCCTCCACCCATTCGACCTCGGTGGCTGCAGACTTTGTTCCAACCCAAGGCGTCTACCATTCGGTACCATTTGGCCATGCTACCATGCCCGATCCCGGCATGCAGCACGAGCACAGCGTAATGGGTGCATCGATGACCTCCATGGCACCAAAGATGTCTTCTCCAGCAATGCCAGAGGCAAATAACAGAGTGACCGGACAAGCCACCAGTAGCAGCAGCGCGTCAGCAAACCCGACCAGAGCTCAGGCGATCGCCAACATGTCGATATGCATGCCCACCGACGACCGCATTCCCAGCTTTATCTCGCCTACCATACCTGGGTTCGGCTTGACTCCCGGAGGAACTGTGGTGACGCCAGGCGGAAGGCGATTTAGCTTCTCGGACGTCTTGTCGCGGAGTTGCACCAATATGACAGTGCAGCGACCAGTAACGGCGAGCTCCTCGCTCGTTCCGCATCTCTTTCATACCGATACACTTTCCCTCACCGCAACTCCGCCGCAGGACGCATCGCTGTCGGCAGTGTTGCGCTCCAGCTCACCTCTGATAGCAAGACCGGCAACAACAGCATTTCATCGATCGATGACACCAACGTACAGTCAGGCAACGTACGCACCGACTTCGGAGGCTTCACTGGTACATAACAACGCTTCGTCTTTCGGAGCTGACATCATTCGGCCCTTCACTGCCGCTGCCAACCTTGAGCTCGCCAGCTCATCTAACCATCTTGCCCTGCCGGTCGCAGATTTCGCTCAGAGTGCCCATGCGAGCTCAGCGTCTCCTGTCGCCCATTCGTCTTCGGTGGGTGTCAGTACAACAGGAGGCTCGACCAGTGCCTTGATCGCTAGCCCATTTGTGGGTTCCAGCCTCAAAGCATCAGCGACGCCCGAGCTCGTGTCACACAGCACCCATCCATTAGCGCGAGACAGCCTTGCTGCGTCGGTCTCGAGATCATCCATGTCGACAGACAAAGAGACACCCCCTACACATGGCGATAGCGCGGGTGCCAACGATGCGAGACTGGATTCAAGCGCGATATGGTTCAATCTGGGACAAAGCACAGATGCAAAGTCGGACAAGACCATGCCAGAGCAAGGTAGTCTCGTGCAGCCAGCGCCCATCAATGCGTCGCAGACATTGGCTTCTATCCCATTCGACCTCAAGTTTCCGGCACAGCCGATGCAGTAAAGATCAGATCGCTCGCCTGGTTGCGAGCTTATGATCTGATCTGATGCGATTCGATTCGATTCACTCAACCTTGGATTGCAACTGTATTTCTAGCACCCGCGACCATCGCATCCCTTATCACTGACAACGACACTAATCTCGTCTCCCCCTCGCCGTTGATTCCAATAGCTCATCACACCATTCACGCTATGTGACAGCTGTTATACAGAGGCTTGATGCCTCTCTTTTTTCTTTTTTTTTTCTTTAGAAAATGTTTGCTTTCTCTCGTCAAGGATCCAGCGCGAATCCCCAACGCATGCTCTGCCTCTCTGTCTTTGTTCGGTTGCGGTTCATTTGGCTTGGATCCGCGCTGCTGGCATTTTGGCACTTGTAACACTACTCGGTATTTGGAGACACAAAGGCTCGGTGACCATATCTTGGTAATCAAATTTTGCGTCTTGGGGTCTGACTGTGTGATCTGACTCACGACTTGTGTGCCCTAAGTTGACGCTTTGTGGGATGTGAAGTCGTGCGTGAGTGTCAAGTCACGAGTGTCAAGGTGAATCGAAGCACGAATCGTGAATCACAAATCAGGCCTAACTTACACGCACGGCTTGTCGCTTCACCTGATTCACGACTCAACCTGAACTCACAGACTTACACCGCGTCGTAAACTTAACACGTAGCACACTCACCACTCGTGACTTGCGCCAAAAACCACGAAGAACCGTCAACGATGCACGAAGCACGAAGCGTGAAGCGTGAAGCTCGCGGCTTGGTGTCTCACGTCTCGTTGCCGCGAGTCACGAGTCGTGAGTGTCACTCACAGACCTGAGACTGAAACAACGCACGCGCCGCCTTCTGCGTTTTCTGTTGGCTTGGCTTGCTGTCCGCGTTGGTTGCCGAGTTGGAATCCAAGCGTCAAGATGAGCGATAACCTAACTTTAGCTGGCCAACCAACTCGGTGCATTCGTGATTGTGGATCTTTGCTTCCTGACATCTTTTCCTCCTCCCAACGCATTGTGATTGATTCGATTGATACAAGCCAGCGCTACACGATCAGAGGGACAAAGCGCCAAGACAACGGAGAACCCATCCGATCCTCCACGGAGGCGTCTCTCATCCGAACTGACGCCCTGACGAATCACAACGGATCTTGCAACTCAACACTGTCTTTACCCCTTCACGCTTTACTCTTTCGCATCAGTTCAGCTAGTCAGATCACGCTTTCTGTCAACTTGCATCTCGCATCGGAGCTCACTATCACTGTGCCACAGTTTCGCAACCACCGATCCCGACCCGACACGGTGTTCGCTCAGCCACCATTGTTCTGACACCATGTCTACAATACCTCTCCGGCATAGTAGAAGGCAGTGGCTTCCGCTTTTTCTCCTCTATCTTGTATCGACTCTTATCATTCTCCCTGCAGCAACGTTGGCAGCGGATGCAGGCGTCAAAGTTTCCCGCTTTGCACATCTTCCCTCCAAGGTCAGCTACTTTGACGACAGCTCCGTCGTGCTCTATCATGACGCTACTGCAGGCGTTGTCTATCGCTCAGAAGATGAAGGCAAGACGTGGTCTCCTGTCTCTGGCTCTTCCTCGGGCAAGGCAGCCATGCTCGTGCCTCATCCTTACGACAAGAAGCAGGCTTTCATCCTCTCGCGCGAGTTGACCCATTGGCGCTCCACTGATCGCGGCAAGACTTGGCAAGAATTTCTCACACCTGAACCACCAGCCACGCGTGCTGGTCCGCCCATGGAATTCCATGCCGATGAGAAGCACTGGGACTGGATCATCTTTACCGGCAAAAAATGCTCCATGTGGACACCCTGGGGAGGCAGAATTTGTCACGACGAAGCCTACTACACCACCAACGCCTTTGCCACGAATCCGCCTAGATTGCTCGAGTTTGTCATGCATTGCAATTGGGCCAAGGCAACACCCGAAATGCAGACAAGCACGGATGCTCTCGAGCGCATCTTTTGCATAGCTTGGGAAGATGCGCAGGAGCAAAGACGCTCCATGGTGGCAGGAGGCACAGGTGGATCCACCAGGCTCTTCCAGTCGGATGACTTTTTCAAGTCGAGAAAGATGGTTGAGCTCGATATGGGCCGCAACGCTCGGCAATTCGCCGGACTCGGGCCTTCGAAACGATTTCTCGTAACAGCGCTCCGCGATTCTCAGGGTAGTTCGTCAAAAGCTGGCACCGAAATGGCGCTCTTTGTGACAAAAGATGGTGTCAAGTGGGAAAAGGCCAAGTTCCCACACGGTTCCGAGCTGCGCGAGAACGCCTACACAGTAGTAGACAGCACCTCACATTCGATCATGATCGATGTCGTCGACTCGGTCTACGACAATACCGGTGTACTCTTCACCAGCGACAGCACAGGTACGCAGTTTGTAGAGTCGCTACGTGGCACACGTCGAACGCCGCAAGGGTTGGTCGACTTTGAGCATCTGGTCAAGATCGACGGTGTCGGCATCGCCAACGTGCAATCGGAAGCCGAGGGCGGGGTGCGCTCCATGATCACTTTTGACGATGGCAGCAGCTGGCATACGCTCAAACCACCCGCTGAGGACGACAAGGGTAAACGCATCGACTGCGATCCCAGTGATGCCGAAAATTGTGCTTTGCATCTCTGGTCCGTCTCGGGCAAGACAAATGTCGGCAAGCTCTTTTCCTCGGTCGCCCCGGGCTTTGTTATGGGCGTCGGGACCATCGGCAAAGGCTTGAAGAACTACGACGAGTGCGACACCTTTCTCAGCATCGATGCAGGGCGCACATGGAAAATGGTCTCGCGCGACGCGCACAAGTACGAGTTTGGTGACCAGGGCTCGGTGCTCGTCATGGTGGACGACGAAGATGTTACAGACCACGTTTCCTACTCGACCAACTTTGGCAAGACATGGAACAAACTGAGCCTGGGCGTCACGATGCGCGCCAAAGTTCTCACCACGATTCCGGATAGCACCTCGCTCAAGTTCTTGCTCGTCGGCAGTCAGACGAGAAAGCAGGCAGGTGGAAAGGATCGCAACGTCGTCATCTTTCTCGACTTTGCAGAGATGAAGAAGAGCAAATGTAGGGAAAGCGACATGGAAAAGTGGTACGTGCAGGCTGCTGCGGAGGGAAGCTGTCTCATGGGTCACAAACAGTGGTACAAGCGCAGAAAGCCGGACGCAGACTGTTTCATTCAAGACAAGTTTCACGATCCTGAGGACAAGGAGGATCCGTGTCCCTGCACCGATGCTGACTACGAATGCGATTTCGGCTTTGTACGCGACAAGCAAGGCGAGTGTGTGGCGACAGGCAACGAGCATATTCCGGAAGGCGCTTGTGCCAAGCCTAGCGATACGTATCTGGGGTCGTCCGGATATCGCAAAGTGCCAGGTAACACGTGCGATGCCGGAAAGGGCATTCGCAAGGATGAAAAGACGCAAAAGTCGTGCAGCGGCAAGAATATGCCTCAAAAAGGCAGCGTGCTGCACAAGTCTTTCACATTTCCTTCACTCGTGGTTGACAAGATGTACTTTCCGGAATCGTCAAGCGTGCTCGTACAGCTCGCCGACGGCACGGTGTTTCAATCGCTCAACGACGGATACTCGTGGAAACAGCTCAATGGAGATGGAGCGCCGTCATCTGCGGAAGACCGATTCCTGACCATGGCGCTCCATGCGTACGACCCGAAGCGCGGCTACTTGATCACGGCAGGCCAGCGTGTCTACTATACGACGAATCAGGGCGCGAGCTGGAGCTGGTTCTCTGTACCGCTTCCGGCCAACGGTCTGGGAATCAACATCCTCGACTTCCACCCAGACCGGTCGGACTGGCTGATCTGGACGGGCAGTCGCGACTGCACCTTTTCCACCGCCAAGCAGTGCCATGCGGAAGCTTGGTATTCGGTCAGCAACGGCGCCAAGTGGGAAAAGATCGACTCGTACGTGCGCACATGCTCGTGGGCGCGTGACAAAAAGCTCAAGATGGACGCTCGCGCCATCTTTTGCGAGAGCTACCAGGACAAGAAGGGCAACCAGCGCGAGTTTACCGCTGCCAATCGACTTGAGCTGATCCGCGGCGACGAGTTTTACCGCAAGCGCACACGCGTGTTCGATGCCGTTGTTGGGTTTGCCGTGTTTGAGCAGTACCTGGTAGTGGCCGAGTATGTGACGACGTCTTCGGCACCCGGTCTGCAACTGCACGTTTCGCTCAATGGGCGCGACTTTGCACCGATCCACTTCCCGCCCGGTATGCAGCTGGGCACGCGCGCGTATACAGTGCTCGACTCGGTCACGGACGCGATTTTCTTGCACTTTACAACGCACTCGGAGGCAGGATCTGAGTGGGGAACGCTGCTCAAGAGCAACTCGAATGGCACGTTCTACACGCAGTCGCTCGACTTTGTCAACCGCAACGACAAGGGATTCGTCGACTTTGAAAAGATGATGGGTCTAGATGGTGTGGCGATTGTCAATGTTGTGAGTAATCCAGACGACGCCTCGGTCTCGAGGCAGAAAGATCTGGTGACGCGCATAACGCACAACGATGGTGGTCGATGGAAGTCACTGGTGCCACCGAGTCGCGATGTGTACGGCCAACCGTACGAATGCAACAAGGTGGGATGTGACTTGCATCTGCACGGCTTTACCGAGCGCGACGACCCTAGAGACACGTACAGCAGCCCGTCGGCGGTTGGTCTGATGATGGGCGTCGGCAATGTGGGTCGCAAGCTAGCACCGTACCGCGACTCTGACACGTTTCTGACGCGCGATGGCGGATTTAGCTGGGAAGAAGTGCACAAAGATGCGCACAAATGGGAATTTGGCGACCAGGGTTCCATCATTGTTCTGGTCAACGACGAGCAAGCGACGGATAGCGTGCTGTACTCGCTCAACGAAGGTGTCACGTGGGAATCGTATACATTCGGCGAAAGGATGCGCATCTCGCAGATCGTCACAGTGCCAGAGGACACGCATCGACGCTTCATTCTTGTGGGTACGCCTTCTGGGTCGGCGACCAAGAGCGTAGCGATCTATCTGGATTTCTCAGCGCTCGAATCTCGCAAATGCGTGCTCAACGTGGCGAAACCGGAGGCGGACGATTTCGAGCTTTGGTCGCCGAGTGAAGAGCGTGCCGAGCAGTGTCTATTTGGACGTCAGACGTACTACTATCGACGCAAGCGACGAGCCGACTGCTATGTGGGCGAGAAGATTGTCCAGCCTCATTCAGTGAGCCGCAACTGCTCGTGTACCGAGGCGGATTTCGAGTGCGAGTTTAATCACTATCGCGATGCGAAAGGCACGTGCGTGCTGTATCCAGGCGTTTCGCCCTTGTCGACGGACGCGGCGAGTCAGTGCTGGGCAGCAGACAGCGACGGATACTGGTACGAGAGGACAAATGTTCGCAAGATTCCTTATTCTTGGTGTACGCAAGGAAGCCGACCGGATCGAGGCACCAGGCATGTTTGCAGCAACAATCTGCGCGCTCACGGATTCCTGTGGTGGTTCTTCGTGATTGGATGCGCGTTTGGCTTGGCGGGGCTAGTGGGATACTGGTGGGCCAAGAAGCAGTCGAGTCGACCTGGGTATGGCAGTTCGGGACGTATCCGCCTACCGGACGCGTCGAACCGACTGTATGGACGCGACTCGGAACTGGTACAGAATCTGGCATCGGTGCCAAGATTTGTGCTTGGCGCAGCAAGTGCGGGCTTTGCGCGGTTCAGAGAGATAGCATCGGATCGCATTCCATTCGTGCGCAACCGGCTCGACCGATCCAGAGGAGCTTACGGTGGATACCGGCATCTGTCGACCGACGAAGATGCTGCCATGCTCCCCGACTTTGAAGAGGAAGAATTCGAGCGTTAGTCGTCAGTGCCTTTCACAGAATCACACTTCTCAACTTGGAATCACAGCAGATGCCAACTTTCGAAGCTGTGCACAGTCCGCGAGATTGGCAAGACGAGCAGCTTTCGACCAGACATGAATCCTTCAGATGGATCGACAAAGCATGCCGAGACTTGGGTAAGATCGCCGTCCGTATTCGATTTCTGATTCACAATTCACGATTCGTGATGTGATTCGTGATTCGTGATTCGTGATTCGGTTGTGCTGACGTGACTATAATTAGCTACGCTGCGTGAGTGTCACACGAGAAAGTGTCTGAGTTCGGCAGTAACGAGCGGGGGATTCGAATGTGAGTTGTGGTAAAAGAATTGCGCATTGTAGCGAACCAGCATGTGGCTTGCGACGTTTTGAAAGCAAATCAGCGTTGTGGCGTGGACGCAGTGAGGGTCTGTCTGTTCGAGTTACGAGTGGGCATTTTGGCGAGCAAGAGAGAACAAGGACGCTGCTAAACATGCGCGGTGACGGAACCATGAAAAGCCGCTGTGCTGTGGCGTTTGAGGCTGAGCTAGAAATGCGAGCTTGTGTTGCGAATTGACATGTACGTCATCACGATGCTGATGCCGATGCTGATTCTGGGTTAAACAGTCCACTGTTCTGGTGAATAATGAAATTGCGAATAAAATTAATGAAAAAAACCACATTATACATTCACTTGACGATGTATTTACGAGAAGCCACAACGGCGAACAAGCTGGTGCCCGTGACGTTAAGCTGGACGCAACTTGTGGCGAGGTAGAATCGTGTGATGGCTGGTGCACAGCGACGACGCATGGTCACACCGGTGGATGTGGCGCGAGCATGTGCTCTGAATGCTCTGAGCGATACGTGCAAAAGGGTTCGAACGGCCGCGAGACGATTCACAGTTGGGCGCTGTCGATCGCAGGGAAACCATTCCTGGTTCGTAGCGGTGATTGTCTCGGCTTGAGAGAGAGAGAGCACGTCGTGCATCGGAAAAGCAGGCTGCCATAGCCAAAGCACCCAGCACGAAGCTCACCACTACGAGTCGCAAGTGCAAGCGCAAGGGAATGCGAATGCGAATGCGAATGCGAATGCGAATGCGAATGCGCACGGGCGTTTGGCTGCATGGTCACGGTCACCCAAGCACGAAGCACGAATCACACGAAACACGAAGCACGAAAATCACAAATCGTGAATGCTTCTGGACAGCTCGCGTCGACCTCCACATTTCAATGGATGTTGCATTTGTTCCAACCCTTTGACGAACGAATTCACAAACGCACACACACGCACGACGCAAGCGATGAATCTAGAATAGTAATTAATCGCCAATTCGAGTTCAGTCAGCTTGCAATCACGAATCACGAATTGGAAATTTCGGCGACTTACTTGCACTTGCAACCAAGTCGATTCATACTTGTGTAAAAACCTCTTCGCCCACACGCCGCAGCGGCTCGACGCCATGACGGCCAACGTTTTCAACAACACGGGCAGACGAACGAATCACGAATGCTTTCTCAGCATGGCGCTCATGGCTTGGACTCTGTGAATCGTTTGCATGCTTCGTGCTGGAAGCGTCGCCAGTAGCATTGCGTCCATGGCCAGAATCGGTGACGGAGTGTGCGCGTCAACGCAGCAGCAGATGACTCGTCGGTTGGATGAACCAACAACGGCAGACGCCAGCTTGTGCATGTCTGACAGCGTCAGAGCTCTCGTGTCTGCATCTGCAGCTCCGCTCCGCTTTGGCTGGCTGATGAAGCTCGCTCAATCGCCGTAGCACCGCTCGCATCTTTCAACAGAAATCCAATCCAATTCCATCTTTGAATTACGAATCGGTGAATGACGCACTTGGCCTCCGTCCCGCCGCGCAACGCCCTGCGCACCTTGATTAGGTTCTGCTCACACTGATCAACTGCTGAACTGCCGCGCACCTTGTAGCATGCCGGTCACGTTGGTTGGCTCTACTGGTTGTGTTCGCATTCGGGTGAGCGCTCCACCTCGCTGGTCTGGTGCCCCGATTCGATTCGATTCGATCCAATTCCAATTTCCAATTCGATTTGACAAGGTGTGCTGCAAGCTGATGCCATTTTCAGACACGCATGGCTGTCAATGTGTCGCTGCTCGTCATCGTTTCTAAACGCCTGCCCACAGCCTCGTTCCGCTCGCCGTTGGCCCATGTAGCCCAAGCGTCTCTGCTGCTACTCGACTTCTCGCAAGAGTATATAGCGAGCTCCGTTTCTCCGCCCTCCCCTAGAGTACCTACTACCTTTCCCATTGATACCACACAGATACCCTACCACGGTCTGTACAACCCACCAGGCTCATACCACATCGCACGTACACCTGTCTTGGTTCACTGCGATTCCTCTTTTCTCTCTATTCCTGCCCAATCTCCATTTGATCGTCTCTCGATCCCGCTTCGATTCGATTCGATTCGCTCTGGTCGTTGAACCCTCTTGGATTTCACTTGCTCGCTCTGTCACTTACTAGCTTTATCCTCAACCATGTCGACCGTACCCACCGCCGTCAGCCAAATCTCGGAAAATCCTTCGGCGAATGCCGTGACTTCGGCCGTTGGCTCCAAGCAGAAGGCTGCGGATGTGGACCGCAAGATGCGCTTCTTTGGCGTCATCCAGGCTTTCCGCGAGGGTCGCTACCCTGACAACCAGCAGATCGACGACACGCTCAAGTACACGCTCGCCAACAGCCCCGTCGACACGAGCAAGCTCTCGCCCGACGGCAAGAAGCTCATCCAGGACGTTCGCGAGCTTATCGAGACCGCTCGCCAGGTCGTCGTCAACAAGAACGGCGAGGAAGAGTTTCAGAACTTCCTCTATGCCACGCGCAAGGCTGACATTGCCGGCAACGTCAACGTCAACGCTCCCATCTCGGGCGCCGATGCCAAGAAGGACGGCGAGACCGCCGGAGAAGCGTTCCGCACGCTTCTCACCCTCTTCCTCCGCAACGGCGAGCTGCGCAAGATCATCCAGGATCTCGGCTACATTGGGCGTGACATGTTCGCCGATGGCGCCGCCAAGGCCGCCGAGGTTTCGCGTCCAGGTGAGGACAGGCTTGCTGGCGTCGACCATCCCGCTCCTGACAACGAATTCCACGACGACATTCCCAATGCGCTCCGCAAAAAGGAACAGGTCAAGGCTGACGCTCAGGATACCGTCGCGCACGCCAAGGCCGAGGGAGCCGCACACGCTCAGGACGTGACGGACGCTGTGGACCCCAACGCCAGCCGCGAACAAAACCAGGCAGCTGTCGCTGACGTTGCCAACGCCAAGGCCCAGGCGTTTTCGGACAGGATCCCGCAGAAGCACAAGGACCTCGCCAAGCAGCACTCGGACAAGGCTCAAGAGTACCTCAAGGACAAGTTCCCCAAGGAGCGCCGCGACCAGTTCTACTACCGTCTCAAAAAGATTGTTGTCGAATGCCAGCGTCACAAAGACTACCAAGATGCGATGGACTACTTCCTCAACTTCTTTGAGCAGTACAAGGGCCATGCTGCTAGCGTCGTCAACCAGTCGACGCAGAGCGCCCAGAGCGTCCGCTCTGAAGGCAACGTTGCTACCGCCGAGACCACGTTCCGTCGTCTTCTCGAGCGTTTTGCCAACGGTGCGCCCACCCAGCCCATCATTGACGCCATCGACCAGATCTACACCGACGTCGCTAACGACCCGGAGCTCAAGCAGTGGTTCAGTCGTCTGGACACGTACGTGCGCAAGTGTCTGCAGGAGCCGGGCTTCATCATGAAGGACGAGGCCAACACGCAGGCCCGACAGCTCACCGAGTCGGGCAAAAAGTTCTTTGTCGCCGCCGATGGCCGCAGCCAGGGCAAATACGTGCCCCACAAGGACAATCTGTTCCGCGAGATTACGCACTTTGCCAAAGCCATGGGCAACGATCCTCTCAACAAGAAGCTCGGCGACAACATTCAGCAGATCACCAAGGATCTTTTCCTCAACGCCGACGGCGGTCTCACCTTCAAGCCGCACCTCTGGAGCGACATTCGCGACCCGATCCTCCCCGAACTGCTCAGCCATGTTGGACTGGTTCCTCTGCCTCGTATCGAGTACACGGATCCACAGGTGGACTTGGTCATTGAGAACCTCGCGATTGATCTGCTCAACATCCTGCCTTCGCAGGTCGAGATGGACATGCGTAACTACTTTAAACTTTCGCAGTTTGACAAGCTCGGCGACAAGCACCAGCACTCGTTCAAACTGACACTTCACCAGATTCAGACCGACATGCGCGACGTCCACTTTTTCTTCAAGAAGAAGCAGGGCTTCCCCAAGCTCAACGAGAAGGGCACCGCCGATGTGTTCCTAGGCGGCAAGGGTCTGACCGTCACGGTTCACCTCGAAGCCGAAAATGCGCCTCGTACGAAAAAGAGCCGCCACATCTTTACCGTCAAGCAGGTGGTCGCCAAGGTGGACAAGCTCAAGTTTGCCATTCGCGACAGCAAGCACGACACGCTCATCAAGGTGCTGCGCCCACTTGCCACTGGCATCATCAAGAAGGCCGTCTCCAAGGCTGCCGAGCAGGGAATCCGCAACGCGCTCCAGGACGTCGACCGACAGCTCGTCGAGCTGCGCGACCGCATCGAACGCAACAAGCAGACTCAAGGCAAGGGAGTTGGCGACGCCTTGAAAGAGACGTTCCAGAAGGACAAGTCCGACGAGCCCAAGAAGAACGACGGCTCGTTTAAGCTCGCCACTTCAAAGCGCAACTCGATCCTGCCTAACCTTGGCCACCCGGACGGTTGGATCCAGAAGATTGACGAGAAGGACGCCGCCGCCAAGGCAACCCCCCGCCACGTGAACAAGGACTGGTATTCACCCGCCTTTAGCATTGTCGCTTCTGGCCAGAAGGATCCTCGCAACACTGTGTCGGCCAAGACTCAGAACCTCGGCCCTTCGCCCGCCAACGCTGGTGCTGCTGCTGCTGGTTCTGCTGGTTCTGCTGGTGCTGCTGGTGCTGCTGGTGCTGCTGGTGCTGCTGGTGCTGCTGGTGCTGCTGGTGCTGCTGGTTCTGCTGGTCTTGCTGGCGCTGTTGCAGGTGCTGGTTCAGGTGCTGCCGGACCAACGACGAGCGTCTCTAATGCTGCCGCTCAGGGTGCCGGTCAGCCCGGTGGCACGGCCAGCGCCTACTCGACTCAGAACGGCACGCATGCGCCTGGTGCTTTGATCGCCGGCACCGGTGCCACGGCGCTGCCCGCTAGCACCGGCGCTGCTGCTGCTGCTGCTGCTGCTGCCACACACGACGAGTCGTTGCAGACCAAGGCGGCACCCGCAATCAACGGCGCGGCACACAGTGCCACCGAGGCGGTACAACCGGTGAACCCTGCATACGAGGCGGGCACCATCACCAAGTGATTTGGTACAAGGCCAACACACATGCCAAACGCCTCTGACGAAAACCTGATACCGACGTGATGCGCAAGTATTTATACCCGTGGTTCCTGTCTCCTCCGTTTTTCCTCAACATACGCGTGCAGCTGTGTGCTCATGATACGTTTGCTGTACGACCGCCGCTGTTGGTTGCTCCTCGTCGCTTGTGGTAGAGCGATCGGTGTGACGAGCAGCATCGAGACGGTTGTGCAAACGTCACTAGTGCATGCACCTGCTAATCGAAGTCATATTCTGACTCACCCCAAATCCCCATCAAGGACAAGGACGGATCGTTGGAATGGGCTCCAAGCACCCAAGAGCAGCAGCATACTTTGCACCTCTAGTCGCGAGCCCAAAGACTGTCCCGCTTTCGCGCATGCTTGTGCCCTTTTCGACACTCGTCCTTGTCCAATATGCCGCCCCACTTTGTCCAATACCATTCGTTTCTTCCGAATGTTGTTTGTTCTGAACTTGCATATGCTCATAAGTTGGCGACTGTTCTTGAGTTGAGACGAGATGATCACGGATGGTGGCAGCTGTCGTTGCACGGCATCCGTTCGTGATGCTTCAACCAGGCTTGAACTCGCTATCAAGTTATGATTGGCGAAACTCTTATTTATCAGAGCGGAAACTCGTGACTGAAAATTCAGACATGAAAAAGCATGGCAGAATTCGAATCACGAATCGTCAACGTGTATGCTGTCAACAGAGCCGATAGGCACAACCTCTGTAGCCGACTTTGTGCCAGCAACTCGATCGAAAATGGGCAAAGGTGATAGCAATCGTGAATAGGAAGCTTGTACGATTTCAACTTGACTTGTTCGCTGTGCTGAGCCATCACGGATGCCAACGTGCCGAAGAGGCGCCGTTCAGCTTGGCCGCTCGTGCATGCGTCTGAGTTATAAGCTGTAAGCTGTGTGCTGGTAAGTTGTGTGCTGATGCTCAGCTGTGATTTCAGAGAAGCCGAGCCAAACCATGAAGAAAGTCACAATCACGAATCACCAATTCGTCAGTCGTCAGTCGGCGGCTGAAACACTCGCAGTCGTGAATCGTAAATTACACATACACAGCACAGCCCAACACGCAAGTCTTGAGTCGTGAGTTGTGAGTCCGTGAGTAACAAGAAATTCGTGAATCACGCACCACTCGTTGCACTCACGACTGTCGGTTTGCAACTGGGGTTTTTTTTCCGACTACAAACGCACACACACGCTCGACTTATCACCGACGAGGAGCGTTCAGAGGACCCTGACGCTTCATGCCGCTTCATCTCGGCTCTCCTCACACCTTTTGTTCTTGTGTCCGTGTCCTTTTGCATGTTGGTTCGCTTTACATCACTTTGCGCCCCTGCATCGTGATCGGGTTCCTCTTTGCACCATCCACTTGCTTTCTCACTCGCTCGCTACCGAATCGTGAATCGGAAACGGCACGGCGTGATCGAGACGCTAACTCCGACACAAGTGCTACTCGACAAAATCCCTGCCCACGCCAGTTTCCAAAGATTGCCTCGCTCGCAATCTCCTCTAGTGACACGGACACGTCTTGCGTCGTCACGCCCTGGTCTTTTTCAGCATCATTGACTTTGTTCAGCATAGTAGACTCGATTCGATCTCGACCTCGAACGAGCTCCTCCATCAGCACTTGACATGCTCTCACGGCTCTGACCACGTTCCACTCCGCTCTACTCCGCAAGAAGCTACCCCTTGACAGCATGCTCGACGCTCCACCAACCCTCTCCCGCCAGGGTTCGGTGGCTCGCACCAACGCTGTCGCTATGCTCAAACGTGCAGCATCCCACAGAGAGATGAAGTCCAGAGCAGATACGCCCGTCCTTCCCGGTGCTTTCCCATCAGCATCAGAATCATCCAATCTCTCCTCTTCGCCAAACGCACTTGCAGATGCATCACAACTGACCGCCGAGCTCGAAACGAGTCAACTTTTGTCACCGCACTCTACTCTCGATCCGTCTCACAATCCAAATCTTGCTCAGCACGCCGCAATCACAGCTTCCAACCCGGCTTCGCCTTCGCTTAACCGCTCCGCAGATCCGGCTATGTCACAATCCAGCTCCCAACAAAACCTCGTTCCCGCTCATTCTGACAACGTGGGTGCTTCCACATCCAAGCTGCCTGTTCCTGGTGCCATACTGTCTTCTTCCTCTCCAAATGGCTCGCACGATTGCCCCGTATCCACCGTATCCCAGGAAAGATCAAATCAGAGACCTTTCAACCGCTCTCCATTGCCTTCCCTCGAGCAGCTTCGTGCTCGCATCTTACTCGAACGCGAATCTGCCGGCTTGCAAAGAAGCGCCAGCACCAGCGCTGCCAGTCAAGCTGCACGCGCCTATGCCCTCGAAAAGCTCCTCGGCAACAGCGGCACCGATGTCTTTTTCGACCATACGCCCGATGGCACTCCAATCGGCCGTGGTGCTGCCACCCCCTCACCCCCTCGCGTGTCTGGCAGGGACCATGACGTCCCAGACATGGCATCCGACGACGAATCCGCTCACAAAACCAGGCTCAAGCGCCAGTCGATCAAGAACCGTCCTTTGCTCAGAAGAAGCCGCACCATCAATGGTCTCACCGCAATGGCTGAAGCGCAAAACAAGGCCGAGTTTGTCCAAGGCGTCTTCCTCGCCGTCCCTGGCCCTGCATCCAATCGGATCTCGCGCATCCACCAACGTCGCGTTGAGCGACAGAGCATGCTCAAATCCGCCTCGATCACCCCTGCCCAAGCACCCCAAGCACCCCAAGCACCCGTTGCCCAACATGACACTTTGACCCCCGCTTTGTCCCTGGATGCCCACTCAGAAGCGACTCCAACCCTCTCGCGACAACAATCGCAACGTCAGGTAGCCAGGACAGAGATGCTGCGCAAGCTCAGCACCAGAGGCAGATCCAACGCCACGCCAACACCGCAGCCGTCCACGCACCAGCCTCAACCAACAGACGACACCACCTCCTCGCAAGAACACACCGTCCGACATGCGAGGCTACCGCAAGTCATCACCAACTCTCCTGCTGTTGATGAGTCCATCAGCCCCGTGGAGGTCGTCATCCGTCCGCCATCCTCTCCCGTACCTCCGCATCTCTCGTTTCAAAGTGCCCAAGTGTCACGTTCGCCAGCACCATCCTTTCGCGAAGCTCTCAGCCCGGCTAGCGCCGCCGGCGTAGATGCACATACCTACGCTGCTGCACCATCCGAAGCAGCGTCATCGCCAGGCTTGAATCCTTCTTCGTCCACCGCATCCCTAACCTCCCATTATGCGCACAGCACCGCTACCAATGCAACCGCTCGCCACATTCATGAACGCAATCGCGAAAGTGTGATGGCTCTTCTCAACAACGAGGACAGCTTTGCACTCGACATGTCGCCGAGCGCGCCTCCTACCTCGTTCGACGCCGAGGCAGCTCTCTCATCAATACGTGATACATCCATTGGTGACATTGCTCCTCGTGCTTCTGCGTCTAGGAATGCTGATGCCTCTGGCGACGATGAGCTGCAACTCGACCTTGCCAGCGGTACACAGACAAGACATACTGGCCTCGTTGGCCTAGGCCTCGATTCGTTGCCCTCCCAAGGAGCTTCTGCTACAGTTGTGGCCGGTGCCCCAAGCATACCTGAGGAGCAGAAACTCGGATCATCGCCCGCCCGGCAACAAGATCCCAGTACCTCAAAGCGTGTCTCCAAGCTTCAGCAAAAGCTTGATCGGCTTCGTGTCCAGCAGCCAACAACACAAGAGCTCTTGTCCAGCCCTGGCTCCTACACAGACGAAGAGTCGTTGGAGGATGAAGCTTTTTACAAGCTCTACTCGCCTGCCACCGGTGGCTCCGATGAGGATGACGACGACGATAGCGATCAAAACGAAACATCCGACCCCGCTGGTGCACCAGAAAAAGCGTCGACGACATCAGCTGAAGGATCACGTAAAAAGGCGCCTTCTGCACCATCCGAAGTTGAGCGTCAGGCCAACATGTCCGCCGTGCGAGGTCTTGGCCTTGTCACAGTTGGTGGCATTTCCAAGCATACCCAGCCATCACCCAAATCTCCGACGACACCTCCTGAACAGCGTCTCTTCCATCGTGGCATGGCCTCTGTGCCGTGTGACCCTTCACCTAGCACTGAGACCGAATTTGGCGAGGCACGCAGAACGCCTTGGATGCATGCGAGTCCCGGTGGATTCAACCTGCCGCTCCGCTTGTCCAATTCACTCGTGTCGTCCGACTCGCCAGCACCCGATCCTGGCGCTGCCACCATGCACGGCGCGAACGCCTCTCGCAACGTACGAGGTGACTGGCCCATGTCAATCGCGAGCAGTGGAACCAATCCACCGAGCAGGGAAAGTCTCGAGGGTCAAAGCGAAGTCGAGGCACGACTCAGGTCATTCGAAGAGGCCAGAGCCGTCAATGGCGTTCCTGCCATTGGCTCGCCGCTAATCGAGGTGCCAGAGGATGAGTCAATCAGGGATGCAGAGCATAGCGCTCCTCAGCCAACCGACACGATGGCCGAGCCCGCCACGGCAGACTCGGAGTTCGAGCTCCTGGCCGTACCCACCTCACGTCAGAAACCTTCGCAGAGGGTGCAGGCCATGCTCGGATCCAGTTTTGTTGCCGAATACGGCGCCGACATGGACCTCGATACTCGTTCCCGCTCATCGGTCGGTGGAGACGAGCACAATCATCTCACCGTTGCCGATCCCCATACCAATGGGTCGTCGCTCTCCAATAACAACAGCAGCCTATCGATCAACGAAGCGAGCGATGTCGATGGAGAGGTGGACGATGCCTACCTTCGCAAAGTCGATCGAATGGCAGACAAGCTCGGCAAGATTGCTCGCATGAACAAGGCTCTGCACATCGAGAGTGTGTCTGGTACCCCAACCACATCGACGCGCGCGGCTGTCGCGCTCACCGCTCCGAAGCTCGAGCGCAGCAACACGGCAACAGGAAGCAGATTCACCGAGCATGTCTCCAACCCCCCTAAACCCCCTCACCCTCCGCAAAGTAGTCATTCGCAGTGTCCATCAGCGGACCTTTCTGCGTTGGTCGGCAACGAGAAGCTGCATCCATTTCCTGGTCTTTCCCAAGCTGGGAGCCCAGTGCAGATGCAAGAGGCGTTCACGCCTATGGCTGTTTCCATGGCACCTCCTTCCTCGGCACCAGCAGGCGTCTCGGACACACCACTACATACAATAGCTTCGAAGGCCGAAAACGACGCCAATGCTAAACAGATTGGTCTTTTCTCCTCTTTGCGTCGCAAGGCATCCAGCTTGCGACGAACACCCTCGTCGGCGGCAAAGGAAAGTGCAAGCTTCTGGTCGCGCCGTGGTGCCAAGAAGACGGAATCACCCAAAGTCCCAACAGAAGCTAGTTTCATTTCGGCCCCTATCTTGACAGAAGCCACCCCCGGACCTGCTCCGACCCCTTCGCAGCCGATCGTCACAGTCGAAGGACCGCAGGATGAGGCGCTCAGATCGGTAGCTCGGCGTGAGAGGGACAATGACGCCACATTCGAGCATCGGCTTTTTGGCGGCCAATCTACGGACATATCAGCAGCGGAAACAAGGGCGGCAGAATTGCAGCGCAACGCTTCCATCTCATCGGTGGTCAGTGCTCGCGTCCGACCAGATTTGCAAGACGGCACAGCTGACACAGACGGATCTATGTCTTCGGATCACCACGCAGCTGCCGTCAAATCGCTGGCACCTACGACCGCCGCAATCATCCATCGCTACAGTCGCATGCTCTCTAGCGCTGGTCCCACTCAGACAGTCCCAGGTACGACGCAAGAAGACATGCTAGATCCGCCACGCAAGTTGCTTGCCACTGACCCTGTCTTCCAAGTCATCAGCGCTACGACGATCAAGGATCGGTACCTGTTCCTGTTTAACGACATCCTGGTCATTGCCAAACCCGTCTCTGCTCCGGGCGCTGAAGCGGGTCAACCTCTAGGCAAGATGAAGCAAGCAGCCGTACTACCTTCCCTGTCGTGGAAGTTTAGCGTGAAAAACATCCTCGAGCTGCATCGACTCAAAGTCAGCGTCACTACAAACACGCGCACCGCGTCTGCCAAAACGCGTGCACAGAATCCGGTGCTTTGGGGGTTTGTCTCGCACTTTAGCAAGGATCCAGATGCAGCGGTGCGCGCGCTTGTCGCCAAGACGGGTCTGGAGCCGACTCCGGCATCCATCGCACAGCTGCTCTACCAGACACCGGAGCTGGACCGTCACGATCTGACGCAGTACTTGGGCCATCCGTCGCGACGAGAGATACTGAAGGCGTATGTTTCGCAACATCGACATGTAGGCGTCTCGATTGAATCGGCTTTGCGAACATTGCTGCTCGACTTGCGCTTCTTCACGGATTTGGATGCATTCGAAGCATTGTTGGTGTACTTTGCCCAGAGCTGGACGCAACACAATGCGACGATGATCAAGCCTACGTTTACGGTACAGATCGCATCGGATCTGGTGTTTGCGATCATGGCGCTCAACGATGCTTTGCATACTGGCTCGCAAGCCGGGCCTTCGTCGGTGATTTCGCCCAACTTCCCGAGGCCGGTGACGGTAGTGACGCCTGGCCTGTTCAGCGGACCGTGCCCCGAATTATCCAAGAGTGACTTTGTCACAGTCTTTAGGCAGCACGACCCGCAGGCGGTGCTGTCCGATCGGACGTTGAGCCGGATCTATCTCTCTATCCGCTCTGAACCGCTTGTGCAGGCGCTGGATCGGTTCGAACCACGATTTACGATCCGTGTCAAAGGCGGCAAGCTGCCTACGCGCTTGACATACGCGCAACCGGCAGAACCGATCACGCTGGTCATCCCGGCTCCCGACCCGGATCTGGCGATCCGACTGTACGCACAGGATACGTCGTTCGAGCCGCCCGTGTTGACCTTCTCGGCGTCCAACGAGGCGAGTTTCACCATGTGGACAAAATCGCTGGGACCGAAACAGATCGTGTTTGTACGAGCAGGTCGAAACGCGCGCTTCTACGGAGGCAGCGAAATCGACGTCACCGACTCTGCTGGCGGAACGCTGCAAGAGGATTCACCGCTGCCGAGGAGTTTCAACGTCAGCGTGGAACGCGCGTTTATGAAGCACAGTTTTACGCTCAGCAGCATTTCGGCGGACAAGGAGGCGAAACGGTTCATGTTCAGCTTTGAGAGTGCCGAAACGGTGGAGAGGTGGTGCAAGATGATAAGGGAGCAGGCGGAACGATGTTTGAAGGAGAAAGCGGCGAGGTCGGCGGGGGATGTGGGGGTGGTGAGGGCGATGGAGATGGCGAGCTTGCAGGTGTTGAGGGAGAGTTTGATCGGTGCTAACGAGGCACAGTCGATGGCTGCGCTCAGTCGGGCTCCGATGGCGGTGGGTGGTGGAGGCGATTCCGGTGCAGCCAGATCGGATAGCGTCCAGGCTAGTGGAGCGGTCCGAGCGGGACACGGTGGACTGGGAATCTCGTCGAATCCTGCTTCGTCCACGGGGCTGCGTGCACCGGCACTGCTGGATCGAACCACATCCACCTCTCGCACGTACTACTCTTCCTCTGGCGTAGGAAGGCACGAACGAGAGCTGCTCATCCCAGCGTTGTCCGCCTCGACTGGTCACGAGAGCAGTGCGCCGGTATCGGGCGAGATGAAAGGACACACGAAAGCATCAGCGTCGCTATCGCTGTACCCGCCGTCGACGGGCCGAACACGGTTTGGTGGAGCGAATGGCAACGGCGGTGGCGTTGGCGTCAACGTCAGCGTCGGCCGGAGCAACTCGGCGAGATCCGCATCTAGCCCTTACCCACCGCTGTCGACCGAATCGCTCCATGCTGGCACCACCGGCTCTAGCCACGATGTGGGTCTTGATTCTACGCGCCCGATACCGCGCGCCGACGTCGCAGCCGAGAAGATCCTACTCGGGACGCAGATCGTCAGCATCACGCGCCTCAACTCGCTCCTAGTCGGCGTAGTCGCATTTCATCAACAGCAGCTGACGTGAGTTGTAGCGAGACTGGACGCACATACGCACATCTGTCGCCTACATCGTATGACTCGAAGCGGGCCTGTGCACACGCAGCCAGATCCACAATGGTGAATGTGGGGTAACGTAAGTTAAGCTATGTTTCAGCTGAATGAGAACACGTGAACGCCGAGATGGAAAGCGCGTGCGGGGTGGGGGGGTTGGATTAGGAGATGTCGAGGGGGAGCTGGGGTGATTGTGGGATGTATGGGTGGTTGAAGCTGAGATGCTCGCCAGTATGGACTGTGCGGCTTGTGAAGAAAGCTAGCAGGGGACGCGTGATGGAGGTGTCGTCGGTGTATACGGGGACTTGGTAGACGTTGGGATTGGGCGAGCGCGTGAAGAAGCGCGTGTGGTTGGCCCAGAGCGCCGAGTCTATGCTAAGGTCGGGCGCTTGTGAACGGTATGCGTTGTACATTGTTCGTGCTGCGGCCTGTTCGGCTGGTGTCAACGAGAGGAATGGTGGGATCAAGCCGTGTTGATCGCGCGTCGAGTGTGTGCAAGCTGAAGTGCTAGCATGTGCCGAGCCAGAGGCGTCGTTCGACGCATCGACGTGCGCATCTCTCTGCACCCGGTATGCCTGATACGCCTCGACGTGATCTACCATCTTGGTGACGAGCTCCACCAGCATGCGCCTCCCCGCTGCGGTACGACGATACAAGGCCAACTCGTTGCGCCGAGCCAGATGCGTTTCGACCATCTGACGAATCACATGCACCTTGATCACGTGCTCGTCGAGCGGCTGCAGATACGTGGAGCGCAACTTGGCTTGGTACACGGATGCTCGTCTGTCGGCTTCGGCTCGGTCCATCAACTCTCCCCCCACTGTCCCCACAAATGTACCTGCGCGCAGATCCTCCAGTGCCGTGATCCCCCAGCGATTCGGTGCCATCTTGCAGAAGGCAAGACGTGCTTTCTTGCCCTTCTGCACTACACGGTTGTGGCAGTGCGACGAGCACGAGCACCACTTGTTGCATTCGAAGATCGGCGTACCACGTGCAATGCCGCTCTTCAGGTGGCCTTGGCTGTCATACATGAATTCGCGACGTGTCGTAGATGCAGGAGTGGGGTGTGCATCAGCGTGCGCGGTGGCAGAAGCCATCATGAGGTGGTACTGCGACTTGCTGTACGGATAGCAATCTGCGGCTCTTTGCAGACACGCGCATGTGAGCGGATCGCAAACATCGTCTTGACACTCGCAGCCGTAATTCACGCCGAGCTCGTCGGTTACGCCGTGGTCCGAGATGGGTCTGATCGGC
Organism: Mycosarcoma maydis; assembly: GCF_000328475.2. NCBI lineage: Eukaryota > Fungi > Basidiomycota > Ustilaginomycetes > Ustilaginales > Mycosarcoma > Mycosarcoma maydis. Next base: position 219,219 of record NC_026496.1, read on the forward strand.
GAAGCCATCTCGTTGATCGACGCGATCGATGGGTCGCACACGTACCTGTCTAGCCAGATAAAGTTCCAGGGCGGGATGACATCGCCGAGAGAGGTGGCGTGCGAGTTGTGGATTTCGAGGCCGTGCATGCCAATCTCGCACTCGTGCACCCATGCGTGGAAGTAGTCGAGCAGCCGACATGCTTCGTGGTGCGCATAGTAGCGCCGAGCGTTCGTGTTGAGCGCCATCTGCAGCGCTTGGCCCGTATCCACCGAGCGCACGCGCTCCGCATATCGCGCGTCCGAGCGCAGCCGCGAGAGCGCCTTGATTTCTTGGCTGGCAAGCATCTCGGCTTCCTCGTCCCTGTTCTCCCTGTCGGTCCCCTCCTCGTCGCGCCGTAAACTGGCCGCGCCCATGCTCGACATAGACGCCACACCTGCAGCTGTGGGCGATCCCATACCGAACCAGCTATCCTGACCAGCTCTTTCAAAAGCGCTCAGTAGCCTCGCGCTTGCCCGACGCAAGCGCAACACAGCTGACAGCCCGAGCGCTTAAATCAAAGTCAGAGATCGAGATGGACGAGCGCGTCTTTACGCTAGCGCCTGACCCGCGCACGCCGGGCTGGCAAGGGTGAAGCTCAGAAGAGCGCAACAAAGACGCAAGACCACTCGAGCGCGCTCCACGAAAGTGGGTCTGCGAGTGTTACAAGCAGACCCGAGTTACCCTTTCGAGCTTTCGAGGCGAAGCACGCCATCCAAAGTCGTCTGCAAGACGCGCTTTGCAATGAGACGCCGCTCGACTCGAATCACAACTGATCTCAAGCTTGCATGGAATCGCAATCGTGCAGAGAGAGTCGCGCGTTGTTGCACAGCAACGCTTGGAGGCCAGATTCGCTTGCAGTTGCAGTTGCGCTGCGCTCCGCCTCGCTGTCCAGAACCAAGAGCAAGACGAGCAGGGGAGATCCAGATGCAGATGGACGATCGTGCGGTTATCAAGCGTCGCAATCAAGCGTCAAGTCGCAAGTCGCAAGTCGTCAGTCTGTGAGTGTTGGTCTGTGTTGTTCTTGCTCTACAACGCACCGTTCAGAGACGCAGCGCAGCAACGCAGCAGCGTGGTGATTCACGATTGGGTTTCGCATAGTTTATCGCGCCGATCGCGCATATCGGGCTGCTGATAGAAATCAACAATTTTCCACATAAATCGCGAGTGTGGGGGAGGAAAGTTGGAGACGGGAGATGATTCAAGTCAAAGACACGGCAGAGTCGTGAGTTATGGTGCATGTGCAGCTGTCAAATTCCGCATCGGCGAATATCGCGCCATGACGTTGCTTACGTTTGGGATCAAACCACGCATGCGAAGCGCGCTTTGCTAATCACGAATCCACTTGGCTTTGTTGGTCAAGGTCGTGTTGCCCTACCCCGCGGTCGTGCCTGCCTGCTTGCCTGCCTACTGGGTAGAACGAGGTCGACCCTGCTCATCGAGATGCGTTGACACTACAGTCGTCAAGTCAGCTGCTGGCTGCTCAGGAATGCTGACATGCGAGAATCTGTTACCGTGCTGTGTTCCTACCTTCCACCAACCCACCATCCCACCATCCCGCCATCCCACCATTATCAACCTCCTGCTGCGACCTCAACACACCACAGCGGATTGCAGCCATGTCGTCCACCACGAATGGCAACGCCAGCCATGCGAGTCAAAAGAAGCGTGTCATCGTCGTCGGTGGCGGTGCCTCTGGCATGTCGGCCTGCCACGCGTTTTCGCTCTCGCCGCACGAATTCGAGGTGACGCTGTACGACAAGCAATGCTCTCTTGGCGGCTCAGCCACGTCGTACCAGCTGCCTGACCCTGCCAAGTACGGAGCCCAGTACATCAATGACGGTGTGCAAGGAGCATCGCCCGTGTTCCACAACACGTTCAAGGTGTTTGAACACGTTCTGGGATTCAAAGCACAAGAAGTGGGGATGCAAATCTCGTTCGGCAAAGGCAAGCCGACATTTTGGAGCAACGTGTTTCCGTCGGAGCTCGTAGAAAAGTATGCGCAAGATATCAAGAAATTCGGGAGCACGCTCAAGACGATCAAACGGTTTGAAGTGGTGTTCGCGGTGATTCCGGTGCACAGGATGCTCAAGATCTTTGGGTTTTCCGACGAGTTTGGCGAGCGCATGGTGTACCCGCTCGTGGCACTCTTCTTTGGTACAGGCAACGATACCAAGCATATCTCGTCGGCGATCCTGGAGCGAGTGTTTTTGGATCCGAGCATGCGCCTATTTGAGTTCTCCGACGACAGTCTGCTGGCAAGTGTACCGACGATGATGGCCTTTCCCGAGTTGGCACGCGTCTATGCGGCTTGGGAGGACGAAATCTGCAAGAACGCCAACGTGCGTGTCGAGACGAGTCGCGAAGTGTGTGGAATTCAGCGAAACACACGCGAGGCACGCGAGCGCGGGGGAAACATTCTCGTCACCTCGCGTCGCGTCGACCAGCACGGCAAGCGTCTCACCACGGCTGATGAGCAGGAGCGCATCGAAGTGTTTGACGAACTCGTCCTTGCGTGCGATGCCGAGACCTCGCTCAAGCTGCTCTCGAAGAGCGCTTCGTGGAAAGAGCGCCGAATCCTTGGCTCGGTTGTGTATCGCTGGGACATGACTACTACGCACAACGACTACGAGTATATGTGCAAGCATTACCAGATGACGTACGATGCAAAGCACAAGGCCAAGAATCGCGATGATGCCAAGTCCAGGAAAGCTTTTGAGTTTGCCCAGAACCACTGGAAGCCTCTGTACTTGATCAAGATGTACGAGCATGATCGAGCGTTGATCGAGATGTCGTTTGACCTGACCAACTACCAGCCGCAATTCTCGGGTGTTGCACCTACGGGTCCACGAGACAAACATGTACGCTCTCCCTCTTGCGCCCCGCCACGCGAGCGTCAAGGAGCTCATGGCAAACAAGCCGATTCGCAAGAATCCCACCTTTCGCCCCTCTCCGACGATGCGACTCAGCACAAAGAGGCGTGTCTACAAGACCACGTTTTCCAAACCATTTTCCTCAACAAGCAGCTCTCGTCGAAATGGACGCACCACGAAATCAGCAAGCCGAAAATCATCCTGGAAAAGTGGTGGAAGCAACAGTCGCATCGATCGACGCACTACGCATACGTCGTCCCCTGGCTGTGGCTCATCAACGGTGCCAACCACACAAACTACTGCGGCGGTTGGACGCTCGTCAACATGCACGAGGTCGCCATTGTCAGTGGCTACGCCGCCGCCGTAGCGCTCGGAGCAAAATACCCGTTCGAGCAAGACAAGCTGTGTGCAAGGCTCTTCCACCTCTACAATGCGCTCGCGCACCTCAGCTTCAAGAACGTCAAGAAAGCGTTGAGCGCTTGATTGTCGTGGACAAGTCGTATTTGTTTCTAGAGCATACACGCATACACACTCGTGACAGATCAACGCAATGCACGTCGTTTAGGTATCCGTGATTTGCGTGTGCGTGGGTGCAGGCAGTGAGACGATTATTGAATCTTGTCGCGACTGCGCCGCCGAGCGGATGCAAGCAACGTGTCGAGCCACGGTCTGAGCGCGCACCATGCGAACAGTGCCATAGATAGCAGCAGCCAGACGGTTGTGAGCGCCGATGCAGGAATCGCGCCCAGGTACAGCCTCTGCAGCGTTATGTGGATAGGAAGCGACGTGTGCACACCGTCTCCGGCCGCCGCTAGCGCGCCAAACACGGCCTCGGCGAGCTGCAAATGCGCCGGTTTGCAGACGTTGTTGGCGTCAGGAATGCGTATGCCCGTAGACCGCACCACAAGATGCACGTACGCTTTGGTGCAGGGAAACCGAGCCACGTTGCTCGCATCTGCATTCCAGTCGATCGTGTCGCTAGCCAAGATTTCTTTTGGCGTCACAGAAGATTGCGACTGCGAGAAGACCACCGTGTCGTCCATGCTTGCGGTGCTCGAGATACTTGCGGTGCTTCTAGGCGCAGCTGTCTGGCGTGGTACAATTGACGAGATCACCGCGTAATTTGGCACCTCGGTCCTCATCTTGCCTACATCCACGCCACCCACCGGCCGAGCATCCACCAACTGCGCTTCCCACTCCACGCCACCCATCGCTAACACTTGCTCCGGACCCATCAGCTGCATTTCTACCTCCAACGCCAGATGCGCGGCTACCGAGCTACGCACTGTAAACCTTTTCGTCAATGTCCACGCTACACGATCAATATTCTCCCGTACCCACCTATCGCGCGCGCTCAGCTGCGTGTACAGCCTCGCTTGATGCGGTGTCGGCAGTGTAAACGATTGCGCATCTGATAGGTCGAGCACTAGCCATGCGCCGGTTTTCGAGTCATTCAGCTTCACCCATGCGTCATCGCGCGAATCAAGCGGCACGATGCTGAAGACCGACGGTGTTATTGTTGGCCGCAGTACTGGCCTGTAGCAGGGCAAAGACAACTGATGCGTCAGCTCCAAACTGTTCACCTACACCATTTAAGCACTTTTTTATCTTCGAGGCGACCACAATCGAGCAATGCCACCATCTCAAAGAACCAAATGAGATTTCATCAACACCGATCGTGATCGCCGGTTCGCAAAGGTAAGAGAAACTCTGAAGCACTGAGATCCAGCACAAACTCACCAAGTGGACGAAAGCTGATCCGCAGCCTTAGCCGCCAAATGACCGTACTCGTCCGCGCGACAGAGCAAGGGCCCAAAATTCCGAATCTCGGTGTTAGCTTGCACGCCTGTGCCTGCTACTGCTAGGAGCGCAGTCAAGAGAGCAAAGAAGCGCAGCATTCTGCCTCTTGGCTGGGCTTGTGCTTTGTTTGTGGGTTGCTTGTCGATTGCAACGCGTGTGGTGGGCGAGAGCGGTTCAAAATCGCTCTGGAAACGACGTGATTTGGACCAGGGAGGTTGATGCTCTTGGGAGCCAGTCATGAAAGGCCGGCTGACTGCCGCCACGACATTGTAGATCTTTTCGAGGACGAGAGCGGCAAGATTGATCCAGGCATAGAAGATCATGGGGATGAGACCCATCATGAGGTTTCCTAGCCAACCTCGGCGAAGGATGGTGTCGTAGATTTCGGTCTCAACGATGCGTTTAGCGTCTGGGTGTCGATAAGGACCCAACAAACGGTAAAAAGTAGGGAAAGCAGCACCGAAGCAGTAGATCAGTGTCACCTTGGGGCCGTACGTCCAGAGCAGCTGACCAAGAGGCGGCGCGGTGCCCATGTCGCGTGCCAATGTCGAGACGTAGGACGAGTAGTCGACGCCATACTTGATTCGTGCATTCTCTCTGACGAGCAAATAGTAGTGAGGGGTGGAAAGCGGAGGTGGAATGCGATCACGCAAGATGAGCGTCCATAGTTGCGCCTGCATCTCGGCGATGGGCGGAATAGCGCCGACACCAGGACGCACAAAGCCGATAAAGGCCACGCTCGGGTCGTCTGGGTCGAAGACGTCTCTGCAACGAAGCGTGGCGGGGACGGGGTATTGTTTGGACAAAAAGTCGAATTGCTGGGTGTAGCCTGTTGCGTAGACGACGACGTCAGGTTGGATGGTTCGGTTGCGCATGCGCAGATCTTCTTTGCGGCCGTTACGGACAAATTGGACGGTGCCATCGTGGTTGACGCGTGCTGGGAAGGGAGCCAGATCGACTGAAACCTCTTCGGGCTTTACCGAGGGTGGATCGAGGTAGGTAGTAATGCGCTCGAGGAAGCGATTGCGACTCTTCCAGCCACGGTTGATGTAAGGCATGGCTTTGCTGCTCTTGTTGAGGAAAGTGTAAGCTCGACCAAGTCGATGCGGTTCCAACTCACCGACCCACTGATTGCAGCCGGCTTGGGTGCCGGTAAGACACCAGAGGAGACGTTTGATGACAAAGTCGGATAGAAACCAGCGCAGATGAGCAGCAGCAACCCAAGGGTGGACGTAGGCTGTCTCGAAGAGATTGGTGATGAGGCCGTCAATGGGCAGATTACCGTTAAATACGTTGCCAAAGACAACAAAGTCAGAAAGTACAGCTGGAAAGAGCAGGAAGCCAGACCTTGTGCAGAGAACGACCTGTTTTGCACCTGCTTTGACCGCTTCGTACGCCATGTCCATACCGGTTTCGCCTGTGCCTAGAATCATGACACGCTTACCACGATAAAGGGAGCGATCCTTGTACTGGGACGAGTGAAGCGTGATGATCTCGGACGCATTGGCTGCATGGTGAATGGGTTCAGGGATACGAGAAGCAGTGATCTCGGATGATCCCATAGGATTTGTGATGACCTGGTCGCCGGGGATGGTGGGGGGCAGACCAGGGATGTTGGGCAAAGCTGGCGTCACATGGAGACCAGAGCATACGCAAAGGTGGGTGAAAACTTGAGATTTATCGGCTGCACCGTTTTCGTCGTCGTGCAGAGAGCGATAGCGCAAGAGATGACCGCCGTCCACCTTGACCGACATGATGACCTTTGTGTTCATTTGAAAGTGACATCGTTGCCTGAGCTTGAAATGGGTGGTGTAGTCCTCGAGGTAGCGGACATATTCGTCGAGGGTAAGGTGGTCGTTGTGTTTGAGAGGCAGACGAAAGTCAGAGTAGGATGTGAGCTGTTTCGATGACACGAGGGTCGCGTTCGAATAGGAACGGTAGCGAAAAGTGCCGCCAATGTCAGCCTCTGCTTCAAAGATGGTGATGGAAGGGTTGAAGTTTGGATCTGTATCGGAAGCTTCGAGCAGTGTCTTGGCCGTGACAAGAGCGCTTGGCCCAGCGCCAATGATGGCGACCTTCATGGTTAAGACAAGCTAGAGCGGAGCGCAGATGCGGATGAACAGGGGGACGGGCTTAGGATGGATACAGCCGACTTGATGCGTGCAATGATGCGTGCAAGCGTGAGAAAGGGTCCAGTTGAGCGAACTTGACTTAAGTTAGCTTCACAATCCGTGATTGACGATTGGTGCGTGCAGCAAAGCACCGCAGATACTGTATAACTTAATCACGAAAAAGTTAGTCACAGTGTAGCAGCTCAATCACGGATTCACGATTGTGATTCTCGATTCGACACAAAAGTGTCAAGGGTCTCTCTCTCTCTCCACCCTCTTGCCCCGTGCCTCTATGTGACCAACCAATCCGTGATTCGTGATTCGTGATTCGTGATTCGTGATTCACGCACGATTCAGGATTTCCAGATTCACGATTGATAGCAAATGCGAGGAATTGTGTCGATCTCACACCTGGATGGGTTTAATGTGCAACACGAAAGCGAGGCACGAGGCGCACAGTCACGAGCCACGAGTCGTGAGCGGTGGCCATTCGTGATTCGTGATTCGTGATTCGTGATTCGTGATTCACGATGATCGGCCAGAACAGCGCACGCCAGCTACGAAAAGCAACGCCAGCCCAAGCACGAAGCTCAGGCGGAGTTTGGAAGAGCATGGCTCGCTTCTAGACTTTACCGGCGGAAAAGACTGAGGGCGGCCGAAAAAGTTTTCGGTCTGAGTCGTGAGTCACGAGGGGTCTCGTCTGCCCAAGCTTGCACAGACATAACACGGCACGTTGCAACCTGCCTCAAGCTGCCATAGACGAGTTGAGCGCATGTATCACCACCTCTCTTTCTGTCATCAAGAAAAGACAATCACGAATATGAGGATGTTATCACAGGCGAGATATCCATCGCTTTCGCGTCGGCGTTGAGCCGGTCGCTATCATCTTGACTTGACGTAAGTTAGCCAAGTCAGTACTGCACTGTACAGTACAGTCCTCTACGTGGGCTGCATCCACGACCAAGGACTCAACAACGTTATAGGGTTGTTAGGGTTTGCGAAGATAGCTTGAGGCCTTACCTGATAATCACCGAATACCTGATCGCAGCAGTCGTGAGTCTTGTGCAGGGCAGCACAGCGGATGCCTAGTTATAAGTTATTAATAAATATCGTGAGCCTAGCTCGGCACCAAAGGCAAAACCAAAAAAAAACAACAACAACAACAAAACGACTGACTGATTTCGAAGACCAAAAATAACTTACAATCTCGAATTACGAATGCTGGTTATTTTGGCTTGAATTTAATAGTTCAAGACTGGCGAGTGGTTGTGCGAGTTCAGTTGTGAACTAACAAGTTAATGTGAATCCTATGAATCGTGCATCGTAAATCACGAATCGTGTAAGTTGTCGTGTATCACGAATCACGAATGTCGCCAACTATAAGTTAGTCGCACCAACGCCCTATTTCAACTTGACAGGGAATTTTCGATTTTCGCGAGCGAGGAAAATCTAAGCCCAGGTTGGTCGCGCGGCTCTCCGTCTCTCTCCTTGCTCTCTAGCTCTTGTATGTCTCGAACTTGAATTTCATTCACTCCCTGATTGCACCTGGGCTGCTGTGTCACTGCTGTGTAACTTGGTTGTGGGTGGGCCCGCTGCATTGTAGTTGACATTGCATAGTGCTGCCGCCGCCTGGAAAGTGGGTCTGCCGCCGCCTTTGCTCGCACCTCGCAGTGGCTGAGTTGGTGTGAGTCGTAAGTCGCCTTTCTGGCGTTCTCGGCCAGTCCGCTCCGCGCTGTGCGACTGGACACGTCGTTTCGGGTTGCCCGCCTCTCGCCTCGTGGTGTGTCGTCGCTCTCGTCTGTAGCTCTGAACCCCCGCAGCCTCTGTAGCCGCTAGGTAGCGTCCTCGCCCGCGTTTCTCTTTGTCGTTGTCGTCGTTGCTCATATCGACCACTTTTCTCTCTCTCTCTCTCTCTCTCTCTCACACACACACACACACACACAGCATCTGCGCATGCCCTTTTGCATCGCCACCACCATCATCCCTCTTTCTTTGCCTGTAGCTCGCATCGCCCGCATACACTCATCTCGCCATCTCGTCGATCCTCAGTTTGCACCGTCAGCCACTTGTTGGCAATCTTGCATCGGCTCTCTGCGTCCTCACTCACCACCTCCGACTACCGACCCGGAGTTTGCGTTCGGTCAGCTGCATTTGCTTTGACGCCACTTGCTCTTCTCGTCGCCTCTTTGGCCTGCTGGTTGCCGTTGTCCACATCTATCACTCCGCTACACACTTGAGCTACGCCGGCTTTCTTGTCACACGCACCACATCCATTCGTCTTACTTGAGCGTCACTATTCCCCTTACGTACTGCAACAGTCCCACCACTTTTGCTATCGGCTCTTCATTCCAGCCTCTAACCTAATTCCACAAAACCGGTCGACGCTCGCCATATTGCTGTCAGCCTTGACACCTCTCTGGGCTTTCGCCATTCGCTCCTTCTCATCGCCTCTTCCGTATCCTCTCATCCTCTCCGTTTGCTGCTCCTGTGCCCCAGTATAATCGCCCATGACTTCTACCATTCCCCACACGCACGTCTAGTCTACACGTCAATCTTGCCACCCCGTACGGCTCTCGTGTTCACATTCCTCCTCACCATGCGCCGGTCCGCTGGCCGACCCGAGGCGGCTCTACACGCCTTCAGCTGCTGTGACTCAATATGCGCTCTGCCTCACCCCTCTTTGCAACCAGGCGCGGCACACCTCGATACACCATGTAGCACGCAACGCTCTTATAGCAAGCCTTCGCCCAGACGCCGTCGACGTGCACTGCTTTCTTCCTTTGCGGCTCAAGCTGCCGTTCTGGTATCCTCAGTACTCGTCTCTTCACCCGCCATGATCGTCCCTGTGCGTGCATCACTCGTAACAAACGACGCCACCGCTTTTCGTCAAGCCGCTACCTCCCAATTCAGCTTTGCCAAAGACACCAAAGTATCGCCTCTCTTTCCTGTCAAATCCAGCTTTGCACCCGACGATCGCTTGTCAGATTCGATGCATTCCTCGCAACACTTATCGACTTCAGTACAACCGCCATCCTCACGGCAGGCCACGCTCCCGTCCCAGAATCACATTCAGCTGCATCTTTCGA